>NW_022475286.1:0-242316 GCF_009193585.1 Aspergillus caelatus
TTTTCCCTGAAACTGAAAGACAACTTTCACCAAAGGATGCCTATATTTTATATTTTCAACGCATTATATGACAAACGCCTCTCACACACATTGTCCTCAGACAGAGATATCCCGAGTGTGCTTCCTGCCGCTGAAACACGAGCCAGATGACCTTCTCTTCCAGGATTGGGATCCCCAATAAGTCTGACCATTCTCTTCCACATCACTCGCTACAGGTGTAGTCGTGATTCGAGAAGAGCTCTTGTAGGGAACATATCTGCAACCCTAAAACGCTGCAGCGAGGGTCGTCCAGGCTGGGGAGGAAGACAACGCGGTAGAAGACGCTCCGGCGGGGGGGCGAATAGTCGTAGGTGCTGCGTCGCTACCCTTGTAGAGGGCTGGGCCTGGGATCACATAAGTGGCAAGGTTGTTGAAGATATCAACTAGGATGCCGGGATCGGTTGGTGTGTAGAACTGGGTGGCAGGAACGCCTTGCGGTGTAGCAGTGCCACCGCCTGTCACCTTTAAGTTGACACATTGCGGGTAAGCTTGCGCACCATTGTCTTGCATTGCATTGTGTAATGCGATGATCTCATGACGAAGAACATAATCGCCTGCTACAATATCGGGAGGGATATGGACCGTCCAGGTATTGTTGGCAGCCATAAGCTCATCGCTAGCCCATCTTCCGGGGGACTTGCTGTTGTCGAGAAGGCCAGCCTCTTCAATTTTGAAAAACTGAAGTTGGGTCTTGTTCACAGAAGCGCAGCTCCCATTGCAGTTCGCAAGATAGCTGATGACCTACTCTAGATTAGCGTTCTGATTGGTATTGGAACAACTTCTGTTGTAACGTGATTCTGGACGCATCATCGTCCGCTCCTGCTCCGGAAGCTTACCGGACCACGGTGATCTTCAAACCATCTGCTCCAGTGGATCGTCACCTGCCCACCAGCAGCCACCTCGCCAGCAAGGACACCAGGCTTGCCATCCTGGTGGCAGATAATGTTCGACTGGTTGTAATCAAAGGTTTGAACATAGGCGTCCTGAGTATCCGCAGTTGACCAGGCAATGAGATCAGGGACATTTTGTTCATGAGGGTATTGATCAACCAAGAATCCACCATAGGACTTGTCATCAATGTCGATACGATCGATGTGTCCATGAGCTGCGGCCAGGCCAGCTGTACCTAAGATGAGCCATGCAACCTTGGAGAGAGACATTGTTAAGTAAAGAGTGAACTTTAGTCAATGAAGTAAAGCGAGAGATTTGATAGAAAGAAGGAGATAATGAAACAATGCGTAGTGCAGGATGAGGAAGAGAAAAACGATTTTGAGGGAAAAGGAAAGGGACTTTATATGTGCCCAACATAATGGGTCCTTTGCGAGTAGGCAGCACAAGCGAAGCGTTAACGTTGCATACTCGCCCGCGATACCCGCACATTCGCTTCCGAATGCATATGAAACACGGATTGAAGATCCATGCCATTTGAGATCTCTCAAGGATTCTGCGCTTTTTGACACGTCAGACGCCCGGGTTTGGTTTCTCATGTCTTCCACCAGACAGCATCTTATTCTGTTCTCCCCGGCGGCTGGTAGCGTATCCGCGCGGTCGAATTTTATGCTCATATCGATACATTTGTGGCATATCCAGTAATGGTTATGTTGGTACTCCAGCTGTTAACATTATGCGATCAGGACATGCAGTAGGTATGGCACTTCAGCATGGTTTTCAGCTCGGGCCTCTAGGAGAATCTTGATAGCCATGTTGCATTGGCTACGGTTTCAGATCGCGTCAAGCTCGACACTAGCGGTTCCTTTGGTAGAATGAATTCAATGATCCAATGATCCATTGTTTCATGTTTGGACGATATCTCGTATTTCGAAGACATCGACGGGGTACCGGTTCCTCATAGAAGCTTCGGATGGCCCATTGTCTGTGCATTGCCCATGTTGAAGCCAAGAGGAGTAAGTTTTTATGATGTCGGCTACAATCTACGTGGTCTCGGAGCCATGATTACACCCAGTAAGACCATTAGTAAGCTGTTAACTACCAAAAAGAAATAAGATAAAGTTATGAGAGTTAACTAGCACTCTCGGCCCATAAGCCGAAACTTCACATTCACTTTAAGGGTCCTCCGGCTTATACTATGACAACGCTGACTGGAACTCGGTTAACGCAACAGCGGGGCCCAAGAGCGGACGTAGTATCAAAGGGGTAATTCGATGGACAGCGAACGAGGGCCTGATAGCTCTATGCGTCGAATTCGGTCTATTTCTGTCGCTCTGACACAGTTTGTACTAGAGTCCTTTGAATAGTGATATGATTTTCTGAAGTGGCAGGCCACATTTGCCGATTCAAAGCCTCCTGGCTGCTGCTGTAATCGATAGAATCCTGAGGCAGGGAAGACAATACGGTATTAATCACGCCGCTGTCATTTTCGGGCATACGATTGGGGAGCCAATAGCTGGGAACGTGAGAGTTCTTCAAGCCATGACTTTTCAGGCTGGAGAGCGGGTATTTGCCAGAGTCTCTTCCGGAGCTGCGCGCATGCTGAACGTGCGATAGGCTTTCATCCAGAAGCCAGCGGAAGAGGGGACGAAGAGTTATGAGGCTGCTTGCTGTGATTCCGAGGCCAGTTTCAACGACGGACCAGATGGCGATCTGGTAGGTGGAACCTTGAGCCATATTAATTACAATTTATATTCGAAGGTGGTCACCATGGCCGCGCCCGGCTGTTTGCTTCACAGAGACTTACGGAGGAAATTAGCGTCTGCATAGAAATGAAGGAACGGAAGTCGAATTATGACAGCGACGCTTGCACTAGCACGAAACTATTAGCCGCATCGACACTGATAACCACGAAGTATGAACAAGATCGCTTACATGGCGCCCATGCTGAGAATTCCTCCCACTGCAAACTTTGTCCTGGTATTCATCTGAAGCTTCCAGACGATGAAGTAAGGCAGAATTCCAAGCGTCAGATCACACACGATTGTCAGGCAACTGTAAACGTACGCGATTTTGACCAGGACCTTCTCGGACATGCAGGCCCCTGATTTCGTGGGATCCGCAAAATCCCAGAAGTAGGATATTGGATGGCAGTCCAGAAGCAAGACAAGCCAAAACATGAGACCGACCGCAACGGTAAGACCAATATTGCTCCAAAGAACCACACGGTGAATCTTTGAAATTGTTAATCGAAGGAGGGAGATAGCAATAGATACCTTGGTCAAAGCGGACGCCCATACGTAGAAGATCTGACTGAGCCACCAGTACTGCGAAGCCACCATACTGTTTAGCGACCGCGATATCCGAAGGCTGAATAAACTGGGGATTCTCTTTCAATGAATCAGTACTTACCAACAAGGCCTTTCTATAGAATTCCATGTTTGTGAAATCTGCCCTTGGGCGGCCGACCCCGTTCATTGTCCCGATGAAGCAGCAGACGCTCAATGTCACAAATAAAGCCTACAGAATCATCAGCAGAAGGTCTTCTCTAAATTGTGCCATGGATAACCCACTAGACCTGCCAGCATAAGAACGTCATCCGAACCAAAGGCTCTGAGGATATACAGTCGCACGAAGGTCCTCAGCAGGACAGTCACCGTGGAGAGAGCCATCATCACAACGGAAACGACGAAGATAGCCAAACTGGGGCCTACAAGAGGCATTGAAGAACTCATTTGGAGATGAATCGTCCCCCTGGTTTCGTGCCTCTGTTTGCGCAGCAACCCAATCTGTCAAAAAAAAAGTCCTGCGAGCTCTTCCTGACCAGCTGGTTGCTATTTCGGGTCCTGTCAAGGTCGCATCTTCTCGATTCTTCAAGACGAAACGAAGGAGAGGAGCCAGGTCTCCCACAAAGAAAAAAGGGCTCTGAGAGGACAAGGTCAAGAGGGGGAACTTCGAAATCTGCGATTGGGCTGTGGAGTTGAGCATCATCGAAGCAAGGGCACCGTTTTTTTCTTCAGTGAGGTCTACCCATCTATCCATGGATTGATTTACTGATCCATAAATTAAGTTACCGAAAGGCGACACGAGCACCAATAATTCAGTCGCATTAGGATAGCGGCCCAATTCCACTGGACTCCCTCGTGTTTTCCCCTCAGGCTCGTGTTGTATTGCCCCACCAATATCTTCAAAGCCCCCGAATTAGGGAGGCGAAAACTTCATATTTTCATTCCACTAGCTGTGAATGTTGGCCTCTAACCTTGAGACCCTTCGATGGAAGGAGCCGCGGCTCAAGGGTAACATCATCCGAGGCAATTAAGGGGATGGCTCCACTACAGTTGACACTAATTACACAGATCCCTTTGGACTAGATCCCTTTGGACCAACGGCAGGAACGAACAAATCGCTATCCAGTAAGGAGCACTTGCTTCCCAGCCATAGAAGAACCTTTCCAGCGGATAGGGTTTGGGGTGCTAGCACCGAAACACTCGATCCTCACAAGAACTTTAAGCGGATGAAGAGCGGCTTCTGGAAGTCAAAGGGCCGGTAAGTGGGGAATCATGGCCATTATGTACGTAATGGGCGGTGCTTGTGGCTGCGAACAAGTCCCAGCAGAGTAGGAAGGAGGCGGTCATTAAGTTCAAGGATACTCTAACCCGTCACCGAATCTGGTTTAGCCAGCTAGACTAAAATACGAATCCGTACCTGGTCTAGCGGGGCTGTGGTTTTAAATCCAGCTACCGACGTGGTATGCAGACGACAACCATTACTCACCTTGGCTCTGGTAGGTTTATTAGCACGGTGGGCCTTTCAAGGGAACGAATCATATCGACTCTGCTGCTATAGCAATTCCACAATAGGTAAAATATTTAGCTAATATAGTTGACAGTATACGATTCGTCTCGGGCCGAGCACCATTCCTTTGAAATGTGCCAACCACAGGCCCGCTCTACTCCTCCATAAGGTTTAAAGATACTAGGCCTGTTTCTTAATGTCTAGACGACCCAAAGAAAAAAAAAAAAAAACAGATGCAGTTGATGTTACCCGTGCATACGCAGATACTACGAGGTTGTAGCATATAGATATAACTCCATGGAACAATACTATACCTCATGCTTAAACTTGCACCCCTGCCGATGCTTGGTTTCTAAGATATCAAAGCCTCCAAGAGTGCTATTTTATATAAACCACAAAGGGGTCCAGTTGGCTAGGGTGTTCGAAATATGGAACATGGCTCTGTCCAATCTTTCGTTGGGATACAATCTCAACATACTCACCATTGGCTAAAACAATGGATCCCAACACCTTAGATCCACTCTAACCCTAGGCTTAATTTAAAACCATGGCCGCTTCAGGCTGGGGCTGACTGGCGGGGAAAATAGGACCCTGACGTCCACTATCCATTGACTAGGGTAGAAAGATCTGCCCTCGCAATGCTACAAGGCACACTGGCACAACGCTCGTTAGGTGAGGTTAAGTCGCCACATCCCGAAGGTCTTCTGGACTACGCAGACGAGAGGCATCTTGTTTAATACCAACTCTTCTACCTGCAAACAAGCAATTTACAGAAGCTTTTCAAGGATATCGTGTTCGTGGAGCTCTGATTCCAGGGCCAAAGATTACCCAAGAACTTTAGAATATCGTTATGTACTACAGCTGCCTGGGCTATTATTATTAGCTTCAATGCGCCGCAATAGCTGATCTACAACTGCTCTCCCGCTAGGCTTAAGATGGAACTAGCAGCTTTTGTTAGGTATAGTGGGCCAGAGTTCATCCCGCTTGGATTGAATCTGTGGTCTAGCACTGCCACGCAGTTTATAGAGTTTTGCTTGAACTGCTGGTCAGTTCCCTGCCATTACTTACGGAGTAAGTTTCGTGTAATTAGTGCTAGACAAAGTGTTTCATGTAACGGCAGATCACAAGGCTAGAGCTCTCCGGTCACCAACCATTCCCTCTAAAGTCCATTGCAAATGTTGGCCCATACATAGAAAGTCCAGATCATAGAAATGACGTGTCCCTGGAGAGCATTTGTAACCTTTTCTCCTACTTTGTTTCCCTTGTGAGCCGAATATGGGCTCCTACAGTGTGTCAACACCCTCAACTATCCTGGAATTATTGAGACGGATAGATGTTCTTGTCCCGAATGCATTGAACAACCCACTCCATCGTCCCAAATGCTTTCAGAAAAGACTAACATACAGCATGGGGTAAGAGCTACATTGATTATGTTTACTTTGGTCAGTCAATTATGGTTTATTCGTACAGTACACCAACTTAGAGTGGCCTTTACTGCCGATGGAATGGGGATATAAACGGTCGGGGCACACAGTAGACCCAAGCACATGATATAAGACTGTACTGAGATTCTAAGCCCTTCTCCCGGTCCTCTAGCAGCCACGCTGTAAAGAATTTCTAAACTGCTATATAAGGGGTTTCTTAGGCGTTCAGTTGCGCGACGTCTAGGGAGGCTAAGTATACAAAGACTAGTTTCGAGGTTGACAGAAACAAACAATTATAGACAAGAAAGAGAGGGGCCCACTCTGTTTGTAGGGAAGCCTTGATTCGCAGAAGAACTTGCCATAATAGAAAGATATGTCATGCTTGTACCTCGCTTAACAATGGTCGCTAGTCATTGGCTCTGTTCTGGCTTCGGTTGTCAGGCATGAACTCTGGTTCTCTACTGCGGTGCACGCCCGGGACATGCTCTGTGTGGGATTAACCTGCCACTTGATTTGCTCTCCAGATTCAGAGAACAGGTGTTCTGTCGAAGGTGACGAAAGGTTGATTCTAGAAGAGACCAAACAAGCTCTATTTGCATGAATAGGTCTCGTACAGTCAATACTAGTTTGTCGTAGTAACCAAGCACCCTGAACACTCGGTCATGACTTGAGCTAGTATAGATTTACCTTTAGGCGGAACTAAAGTCTTGAGGCTTTATATAACATATTTCAGAGTACTTTGTCACTCCAGCGCATTCCAGTGGTGGTGCTGGGGGCACTATATAGGCAGTTGAGCATTCCTTCACAACCTCACAGAGCATTAGCGGCAAGCTGTGGCTATCAGCGCTGCGTTGAAACTCAGCTCGTTACTCGATTTGTCTGATCGTACGTATAATGCAGAATTCGCATTACAACAGAGTCCCGACCAGCGTGAATGATACCCTCCTCACACGACCTGACGTTGTGCTGTTATAAGCGCCACGTATCCTATATATTACTAGGGAACTGCTCAGCAATAACAACTCCCAGCTGACCTCGCCCAAGATTCCGCCTTGCCATGAGGGCACGTATCGGCAAACTCCTGATGGACGATTGAGATTTCAATTATGGCCAAGAGTCAAGCAATAAATATGCCCATCTTGGCACAATAGGAAAGCTCTGTGCCCGCCCACTGGCAGCCAGTCAATCAAGCCCTTGTCTGCCAGAGATTAGTACCAAACATTCTGACAGAGCCACGATTATTTCTGAACAACATGAACAACTGGTTACATCGCGATGCAATGTCAGTATACCAGACGGCATGTCCAGGTTCATAAACACCGCCAAACCGATTCCTATGGACTGGCGTAAGTCGTTGAGCCTTCGTGTTGTGGTCGAAAGTCGAAGGTGATACTTTACATTGAACGGTCCAGCGGCTTCGCCCAATCGTGAAAGATCATATTCTTCAAAGAAGCTGATTCGCTGACTATTTCAGCGAACGATAGGCGATTTAATAAGAGAGTTATTCCAGCAGTATAGGCAGCAGGCCTGTATTAATTTAACCCACGGGAGATATTTTGGGATATGTACTATCTAGTACTAGATAATACTGTCGGGATTCTATATAATAAAGGAAGATAGACAATATATTATAATAACTACTTTTGCAGTATCTATAAATACAATAGTAATAATAATATACTCTAGTATATATAAGCTGTGTCTAATATCTATCTACTCTACTGTCACAGTATATTCAATAACATATTTAAAGCAGCTTACTATATTTGTACAAACTAATTAACAGCGGTAAAGTTGTGGATATACACACTTCCCAATTCTGAGCAGGACAGGAGAACCTTTAGAAGAGCCCGGATATCAGTCAAAAACTCTACTGCAGAGATAGAACTAGCAAATACAGCCGCGGAGAAGGAAATAGATATAGCCACCTCAGTACTCTTAGTAGAAGCCGCAGTCAATAAGAGGATAACCATACTCGAGAACACGGCAGTCGAAACAGGACTTCGTGTGGCAGCCGTAGTCGGGCCTGCACTGATCGCAGGAGCTGTTATGCTCTCAGTAGGGGCAGAATCAGTTGCAGAGGTGGCGGCGCAAGAAGGGCTAGGGGAGCTTGAAGAGTCGGAGGAGCTTCCGGAGCCAATCTCTGTAGTATTAGGGCCCTCCTCCACATAGATGCCAGACCAAAACCAGTCCTCCGCCGCATTGTCGGACTCACTACCAGAAAGACACAGCTGGCCGACATACCAGTCAGTGAAGTTGGATAATATAGAGACACTAACCGGTATAATCATCTGAGTTAAGGGCTCAGAACTATTGAATATCTATAGACTAATCTTCTAGGAGTCGAAGTTAATATTATAAAGAAAGTTATACTATTTATCAGTCTCCAGCTAAGCTAATTAATATATTTGGCTGTCTATATTCTAGCTTAGAGTATTATCAGTAAAATAGCTTTATATTTACCGAGTTCAGTATTTAGATTATAGTATTAGACTAGAATAGTATTAATTTATAGACAGTATTAGAGTATAGAATAGCTATAGTAATACCATATTATCTATAGGCTATTATTATTAATAATAGTATTGCCAGACTACTTATTATTATAAGTCTATAATTAGCTGCTATAACTATTTATTAAGCTATTTCTTATTTTTCTTCTATCTTTTTCTTATTAATATATCTATAGTTAGTTAATTCTGTACTTTTATATCTATTTCTTTTATATTAAGGCCAATTCTCTTTTACTTTACTACTATCTTAAGTAAGATCTTGGTAGTAATTTTAATAATAGTTTTTATTTTTAATACTATAGCAATTAATACTACGGACGGGGGATGATTCGGCGGAGCCGACGGGGGAAGTTGTTTAGGAAGAAGAGGGGGAAGAAAGAGAAAGTATCGATGGATATAGAGTGTCAATGTCAAGACTGATCCTACTAATCTCATCTCGACTTGGCACTGAACTGTTTGGCTTGGGAGATAGATCTGAAGTTTTTCTTTTCATATCTTCGTGCAATGTCGAAATACCTCCAATGACGGTTGGGATGCTGGGAAAGCAGCTTCATTAAGGCGGTTGAAGGAAATCGTGACAAGACTCAGAGGTATATTATTAGCAAGTGACTATATCTCCATGAAGGATAGTATGTATTCTGGTGTGTAGTTAGAAGACCAGGCACAGGCTATGAGCATATAACTAATGGAACCAATGAAAGAGTGTGTAAGCCAAATATAGTCTCAGTGCTTATAGAGGCTAAATAATAGATACTTTGAACCCTTTTTAGAGGACTTGCGAATACGGTGGTGAACGACTGCTGACGGTTTGGTTTTCAGGATGGAATTTACCGCCGGATGATGATTGGGGCCACGGGATTGGACTGGTTGCCTCACAATAATCATCAAAGGGCGTAGGTTTATTGTTTTATGATAGGGTTAGAGGTTTATGAAAATTGAAGTTCTGATTTAGATATTAGATTGGGTGAGGTTAGGGGTGGATTCGACAAGCAACGGGTAATCATAGTTATTACACGCCAATATGCAACGTATCCCACAGCTTCCTACTGTATGCAGTCTCGTAATTCTCGTCATTGATAATCCCGCGAGTTCATTTCATTGAGGTAAAGTATTCTACGGCTTTCTGAGGAGGTTCATGCTTTGTGAAGAAGCTTTGGAGAAAGTCCGATCTTTCTACCTCACGCTTGGTCGTAAGCCAATAATAGCTCCATCTCAGATTAGACACCAAACTTAAGGAAATCCAAGGATCATGGGGGTCGTATCCCTCACGGGATTAGTAACACATAGATACTCTATAGTTTACTTGATCGAGCCTTGGTTCACAACAGATTGGAACAATCATGGTCGTGATTTATTTTAGAGCTGTAGAAATACAGGAAGTATACACCTTAGGTACGTTCTCGTTTCGTATGAAACGGCTAGTCCACGGAACAAGGTCTTAAATATTGCACTAACCGGACTTAAACGATTTATCTTGGAACATAGGGCTGTCTGAGCCTTAGGTCGAACTCTGCCTGAGGAACCATGACTGCTTTATTCACCAGTGATCAGATCGCACAACACTGAAATCTCACAGTTCCTGTATAATAGAATTCTTTCTTTTTTTCTTTCTTTCTTCTCTACGTTTGATGTTTCGTTAGATCACCACGTTAGAAATGATACAATTTTCCAATGTGTATAGGATCGAATGAATCCCAACTGTGATTCGTATTTTACCAATCAGTTATTCCGGGCGAGATTAGTTCTGCAAATAGCCAAAGGGGCTGAGCTGTCCAGTACGTGGCCCTTACTTTCAGCCACCTTGTTGTGATACAAGTCTTTAATATTCTCACAAACCATCCAAATTCTTTTTCGGTTGACAAGTCCAGGAACGTAATCAACCGTTTCCTTCTTATATTGGCCCTGCTCTTCAAGTTCCGCAATTGCCTTGGATAGCCTAGCCTCCAGCTTCTGCGACCTAAATGGATTAATATCATGGATTTCCCAGAGCCAAGGCAGGTCAGTTTCCAAACTTCTTCTTGGAAGGCGGACCGTGTGCATTGACCATGACGCAGCTTTAAGAGCCAAGACAGACGCCATGGGAAGCAGGTCGAATATTTGAACCCGTAATTCCTGGGGAAGAGTGTCAAATATATCGTGGCTCACGGCCATTTTGGGGGGCCGAGAGGTGTCCGTTTTGTCTTTCACCATGACTTGAAGTTTGTCCAGATATTTACTTAGCCAAGGGATCTCCACTGGGTTTGTCACCAGAAGCTAGAGTAATACTACGTAAGTAGAGGCTGAAACAAGACTTTCCAAAAATGTGTAATTACCTCTTCGCCCTTTCTGGATTCCCAATATTGATCACGGAGTGGTATGGGCTCTCCGTAATCTAGCAGCAGCACGCGATAAGCATTTTCATGGACCAGCTCCTCAAAGAGAGAATAGAGGATGTCTCCATTCAATATTTTATTCTTGAAACATCTTAGGAGAATTTCCTCGTAGCACGCCTTATGAAAAGGAAAAACAGGTTTGTCTTTGTGATTCCCCATATAGTCCCAGTATCTAGGAATGATCAGCATAGCAGCAAAACATAATAACCGGGGGTTTGAAGGATTTATGGGATAACGTTGCACATACGCGCAGAAGAAATACGGCGGCTCCTCGTCCGGATCAGTGGGAACATTTGGATCTGCAATGTTAGACTGCAAAGCCAGGCTGATAATACATCAAAACAAACCTTGGCCTGCGTAAGCGTAGATTGCATCCTTAATAAAGTTAGATTAGAAAACCTGTCTGTACGCTCCAGTCAAACGGTAGCTTACTGCATCATCATGGTAACCCTCGCCAGTCAGAAAGGACCTATTCTCCTTGTTAGGAGAATCGGACAACCCTGGAAACTAATATATTACTAACTTTCTTTCTGCAGCAACGTGCGGGTTGAGGCCCAGTGCGCGGACATGCTCAAGCCAGCTTAAATCACTATCTCCAATAACCTCTCCTCTATAGGTGCAATCGGCGTCATCGTCAGAATCAATTGAGATCCACCCCCGGCCGGAGAAGGTTGATCCACATATGGCACAGTAAACATGGAACCCCATTTTCTGCAATGGCGCTTCAGCAGACGATGTAGTTTGAAAGCTAAATTAATGTGACGGTTTAGAAACATATTATGAACTAACCTATGTGGTGAAATATTAGCCGAAGCTGAGGCCACCTGTGGGGGCTGAGACCTAAGTACTACTAGGGGCTGTTGAAGGCTGGCCGCTACGAAACAGTACATATCTCAGTACTGCCATTTTGCTAACTACATACGACCACAGGGTGTGGAGAACAGGGCTACCCGTTCGCTTAGCCGTCCGTACTTGAGCCACACGCCGGCCGGTTAGTAATCGGGTGGGTGACTACCAGCGAATCCTGGCTATTGGTATATCCGTGTTCACCTGTACTTTTTGATTTATTGGATTTAATTCCCTTACCGCTTTACCTTTACTCGCTTTATCCTTATTTATCTGAACCTTACTTTAACCCTATTAAAACTTACTCATTAATCCTGCCTTGACTTGACCAACTAATATATTCTTTTTATCTATCTCCCTATTTATTTAATTCAAGATAATAGTGTGATTCCCACTAGGAGTCACCTAACCCGCTCGACCAAAAGGCTCACAATTGAATCCTGAACAAGGATTCAATCGGTTAGGTGATATATATATAGGGTAGTCAGAACTACATTACTATATTTTTTAAATTATATAATACATCTACAATCTTTTAAATAATGATAAACTGAATATTAGTATTATATATAGAAGTATTCTATATAGTGTGATCTTGAATACGACGGGGTTACTAGAGAGGAGAGCTACAACTGGTAGAGGAATCTTATAGCTCCACTTGGAAGGGACTTAGCGTAGCTACCCTTAATGTTTATAAAGGCCATAGCTATCCCCCAGACCTACGAAAGGTCGGCAACTCTCTACCTCTCATAGCATACCGCTACTTGCAATCACAAAGATATAATTTATAGAAAACTATAATCTATTATTTAAGAAAGACTAGTTTAAGACTATAAATACTCTAATTAAACTATTTCAATATCTTTCAAGTAGAAATACTAAGATAAAGATCTTATAAATCTCTATAAATGGTTTGCTTAACAACGCAAAAGTCTACACGCCTATGTAGAATACACGGGACCTTGCTTAAGTCAAAATCTGTGGTCTTGAAATCTCCCTTTGGAGGACCGTTCCGAGAAGGGCAGCAGGGTAGTTATGAATTTCAGGAGACCTCAGACGGAACCTTAGCTCGTTTTATCGAATGAGCATAACGAGGAGACTATCCTGATATTGTTGGAAGTGAACCCCAGCCAATACCATCGAACCCCGATATCCCCTCTCCAGGCTGCACTGATGGTGGAGATCAGGTTGCCTCGGCTCCCGACCATGAGAGTTCCCTTTCAATCGTTATATGTATTTTCTGGCGGTTATGCGATCCCTCAACTTAAGCGCCTAGCTTTTGACAAGCTTACAGCTTGCTTCGTCACTATAGGAAACCCGGACACATTGGATCGTCTAGCCTTCAGGAAGCTTCATTTAAATGATAAACTACGGGATTGGTTAGCGGAATATGCTTCGTACCGCATATCCCAGTTGAGGACTCAGCCATCGTTCCACAACCTCCTTCAGAAAACTCCGTGTTTGGGTTCACACATGATGCTGTCGCTAAATGAGTTTGTTTTATTAAGCTATCGGCATATTGTTCAGGCTGACCAAGGGTCACAAGAGGCACTTTACACCAGGTCCAACGTCTCGAATCGGCTGTCGGGCGTGGAATGTCGGAAGTCAGAGAGCCTCGTCGTAATGCCGTCATTCTTCCCGCCTTACAATTCCACATGTACTTGGTCTTCCAGGAGCTACTCACGACGACCTGAACTCACATACCGAATTCTCCAAAAGGGAAGCAAACATGCGCCTCTTTTGGATAACGGTATTGTGCCTCAGGCTTTGAATGTCCGAACCATCGCCCAAGTGACTCGATGCAAATTACTTTCAGTGGAGAACGTCAAATGCAAGAAAAGAACCTTCTAAGGAAGTCCGTGTCTGTATTTTAATTCGCAAAACACTAGAATGACATCAAGGTCTGCCTGAAAATACTAGATATCGCTCCTCAAATTTTCGCATTTCTATCGTTTGGATACTCATTGTCCTCAGCAATGCGAAAAGCGATACTCTTCAGCTGCGCCAAATGGTTATTATAGACGCCTCGAGGAGTTGTGCGATACTTATTGCACAAATATGCTGCAGCTGCCGTCGCAATTGCGTGCTGTCCACCATTACCCATGAATTTGGTGTTGGATCCCGCCACGTGAGTGGCACTTATGTGTTTGCCTGCCATCAGAAGGTTCGAGATATTGGTCGAGTATAAACACCTGAATGGAATATCGTATGGTTCGTGGTCTCTCTCATCCCATTCCCATGTCTTCAATCGAAAGTCGTACTTGTCGTGGCCTGGATAATGTAAGCAAAAGGCCCCAGAGTTCTGAGCCACGGAATCATGAAACTCTCTGTGTGCACGGATATCAGTTTCGTTGAGGACATAGTCGCCTTTGTATCGCCGATATTCACCCTGTGCAGGTGTAAAAGATACCCAATCAAAATCCAGGTTGGCGTATTTACCTGGCTCCATGGTCTTAACGTTGTAAAATGTGCCATAAAGAGCGCGTAACAGGTGATCACGGATCTTTTCACCATTGAGATAAGGATCCAATGACTGGCCATACTCCCAGAAGTGAGTCAGTGGCCAGGTCATTCGCTCCGGAGTGCTGGGGTCTGGATGCTGCTCTGGACGTAGTACCCTCGGCCCCCGTCCGTTTTCGATACCAGGAACCTGGAGCTGGCCACCGAGATTAGCGAAGTCCAATGCCACTTCAGTCGCCCATGGGACCTCAGGGAACTGCTTTGGTGATTCCGAGTCTCGAGTCCGGAAGAAGAGTGTGTTTCCATGGTGCATGTTTGTAGCCTTTTCTGGCGCTAGGCTCTCGCCGTACTCAGCCTTCGACTCTTCTCCAAAGAGTGTCTCAGCACCAGAAAGCAAGCCGAGGGTGGCTTTTCCGGAGCAGTCAATGAATACGGGCGCGGTAATGCGAATTTCCTTTCCGCTGCGAGCATCGCGAGCGTCGACTGCACTTATAGCGTTTCCAGCGGTCACCGTATTGTAAACAGTATGTTCCATGAACAGTGATACGATGGGTTCGAGCAACTGTCGCGCAAGGAGGTCCCCAGTCGGGTCTCGCGTGGTGAGTTCTTTGACCACGGGGCCGTTGACCCCTCGAGGACTGAGACCAATCTCAACGCTCGCATTACCACCCAGATACGGCCTGTCCTGGATCAAGGCCACTTTCTCTCCCAACCGTGCCGCAACCAGCGCAGCGGCAGCGCCGGCCACGCCTCCACCAACCACACAGACACCAAACGAGCCCACATGTACAGGCTCTTCCGGCAATCCACGAAGCCGACGCCGCCAATTTCTGGCTGCTTCATCGACTGGCTGAGGTGGCTGAGTGTCTTCACGACTGAGGAAAATGGCATCGCACCGTCCGCAAAAGCCTGTTAGATCATGCAGTGCGAGCGTCGCCGTTCCTGCCGTGAGATCCACTTTGCCTCCCAACTCCCACGACCAATCTTTGTCATTGGCACCAAACTCCGTTGGAAGGAACACGCCATTTATTGCAACTGTGAACCTTCCCGGATGGTGACCAGGGACCCAGTCTTTGGAGCGAACCCAAACATTGTAGCGTCCTGATTCATGAACAGGGAAAGTCGTTGTCGCGTCTTTGACCGGAACACCGTTGCCGTGGGCCAACAAGTATGGCGATCCCATTTCCAGCTCATATTGCGAGTCTAGAACCCAGCCACCGAAAGAGGAGAATTCCTCTGCCTCGCAGAGGATCCCGGATTGAGGGATTGGTTGCGGAGGAATTGGCTCTAGACGAATAGGCCCCATAGCGTAAAGGGTTTATTCAACACAATGAATATGTACAGCTTGAAAAGGCGTTATCAAAGAAATAGAATAAGATACAAGGGTCCTGACACCATCTGATAAGTAGTCATAATTCTGAGGCACAGTGGAATCCCTCGGATGAAGTTCCTCAGCTGCCACTGTTCCGACCACCGACTGCCGATAGTTAACCTAGGTAACCTACGAGTGGTCCCATGACATTTCACAATGCGGGGATAAGACTAATCAAGATAATGTCTGCCGGACAAAAGAGGTTTGTAGGCCCGATCCTTAAGCCGAGTGTATAGACATCGAGTCGGGCCCGGCTCTCGGAAGTCATTATGTCAGCGCTTTAATGCCCGATCGCGCGTCAAGGGAGAGCCAAGAGACTCGGGTGGATTTTCATCCCATCGGCACAACGGCCTGTGCTTGATTGGCAAATCGCCCAAGATTTCCTTTGAAATCCCCAAAACACGCGAGTATTAAGTTTAGGGATGATCTAGTGATGTACTCGGGTTCATTCAACATAGGTAAAATATGACTTCGAAAGCGAATCTGTGCCTGTTTGCATGCAGAAGGAGGATATTGCTCAACATGGACTGGGTATTGCACTGAACCTTCAACCTCCGCGTAAGACAGACAAGGATCTCGAATTATCCATAATTCGTTCAATTGGCTCCCTTTAAGCTTGTGTCCCGAGGCAAAATATAAAAGTTTCTCAATCAAGATTTCCTGTGTTCAACGGGGTATGTATCTCAGCATATCGGAAAATCACGTGGTCAATAATACTGCAGTAATCTGCTAGATAACTACTACTAAATACTGGGTTGGATTTTCTCACATACCACTAATCAATCAAGATTGGATAAGGCCACTCACGCTGAGCCCACTTATAAAATCACCTAACCCAATTATTGCGTTGAATAAGGACGAGTTCTACATTACCAATGACCACCATTTCCCGAGGATGAAGAGGCCCCTTCTCGCAATGCTGGAAACCTATGCCGCCCTTTCATTGGGGGGCATAGTCCATGTGAACATGCACAACGAGTCATTTGTTACACTGCGCGCCCTTGCCAATATCCCATATGCCAATGAGATCGCCCTGCTGAATACCTCAACACTGGCGGTGGAATAACAGGATCCTGTCAAGTCCGGCTTTATGATATCCGACACGATGCGACTCTTGAGCTAGCGACTGAGATCAGAGTACCGTTTATATCGAATAAACTTTCTCACGATTAAAATGGACTTCTACTGATTAGCGGTCATCCTCATCCCCCCTCCCTTGACTGGTTGGTGGATGATCGTAGTAAGTGCTTAGAGGCCCATGTTCTGGACCTTCAGAAATGTCATAAGGGAACAGCCCCAAGCTGGGTGAGTGAGTGGACATGGGAGGGTGGATTGAGAAACTTGTATATTAGTACTAAAGAATATGGGTCTGGTACATCTGCGGGGAGAGGCACGGGGTATTACTTGGGGTTGATAACTGGGTTGTATCAGAAAGGGACTTTAGTTTGGAGGGATTTATTAGATTACTTAAGGAAGAGAAGAACGTAATCAACGTTCCACCAAACTAGAGCATAGAGCTTCGGTAGCCTCTTATTTATAATCTGCTGTTATGTATTATATGACGGAGTCGAGGATCCAATGCTATATCTGTCGGCATTCTAGGGGAATGAAGAAAATCAATAATTGAAATAATAATCGAATATCTCCCTGCTGCTAAAGAGCCCTCATGAGCCACTCCGAGGAATGCTCCTGCCACTCCCGAATATGCCCCATAGCACAGTGGTCATCGTCGGGAAATAACATGAGTTCAGATCTTGGAGCCCAATTTGCGAGGTCAATTGTGTCTTGAGTTGAAACCAAGGTATCCCTCTCGCCATTAATCGCAAGAACAGGGCAGCGTATGCGTTCAATGTCAGCCCGACAAGGACGAAGGCTATGAAGGCTCGTCATTAGAGCTTGAATACCGCCAGCTCCTACAACATTGAATAGGGACCTAACAAGAATTTCAGGCATTCCAAATGACCCCGTGGGGCTTAAGGATCGAGCCAAAGGTGCCCCGTTGATAACAACTGCCTTCAGACGCTCATCTGCAATTGCCATCCGCGTCACACAGTTCCCACCGAAACTGACCCCGACCATTCCCAGCCTTGACCGATCAATGGCTGAATGGGATTCGATGAATGATAGCACATCACCATATATCTGCTCCGAGGAATCTTTACACAACGGCCTCTTGTATCTATACGTACCCGGCATCTCCATGAAGAACCAAGCGCTCGAAACAACTGACCGTGTGCGCAACACAGTCATGATGCTTTCAACATTGGTGCCTTCGAGTCCATTCGTGAAGAGGACCCCGGGCATCCCGATTGGTTGAGTAGCCTCTGGCAATAGGCCGTACACCTTAATCTCCTCGCCTTGTGACCTCACAACATGTCGTTCAACTTTGAGATCGATCGTCGGTGCAACAGCATCCAATAGGATGTCAAAGAGGGCCTCACAGGAGTAATATGCCTTATCCCGGTTCGGTGTCCGACCTGGCCAAGCTGCGATGAAGAGGTACGCTATGGCCTTCACCAAGGCATCCACCGCGATGCGGCTACTAAGAATCTCGGGTGGAGTGGCGGAGTTCAAAGAGTCATTGGCATCGATCACGGTACCGGGCGGTGTCTGCGTAATAACGGTGCTTCCATGGGCAAGGAAGGCCAGTAGGTCCGGTGATGGCGACCTCTTCGGCTCGTTCTCTAGCCATGCCTGCTTAGGGTCAAGCTTCCACCTTTTTAACTCAGTGTCTAGCCGCAGGAGATACAACTCTGCCAGTGAAGTCCAATATGCTGGCCAGTAGTCATCATTGAATGACTTGCATTGTTTCAGCTCGAGTAGGATTTTCGGTTGGGATATTCCGCCTATAGTGCCGAATCGGGTTGCTGATAGTAAGGGGAGGAAGGGGTGGACGCCGGTGAACCGAGCAGCAAGATCTGTGGTTTGTGTTATTGCGAGGAGCGAGACAAGGGCTTCGGAGATCATTTTCGATTGATCTAATAGCGAGGGAAAAGTGTCGTTCTCATTGTATTCCAGATAAAAGCCCACTGCGTACGCGCTTCAATAATTTATAGCTAGGAGCCGATGGCACTACAGACCACACCAGTAGCATGCACGTTCTAAACCTCGGTAACTTGAGCTTAGACTTTTGAAATACAGTGTTTTGGGGGGAAGCTTCAATTTGATTCTCAAGACAATCATGTCCTGAGTAGCATTGTATTACAACCGAAGTTCGGGTTCGGAAAAGTCCCACTGGGGCGAGGGTTGAGTGGAGCTAGTGGAGCTCGGATTCGGGAAATCACATGAATCATCATCAGATTGACGGAAGTACGAAAGAGCATGGCAGCAGTACCAAGTAGGAGTCGCCCCAAGAGTAAGAATCTAGGCGGCTAGAGAATGCCAGTAGAGGTCGAGTCGGGGATTTCGGAGAACCATGTGTATATTGATCCCTGGCCGCTGAAGGTCCAAATTCACTTCATGCTACAGTTCCTTCGATCTGATATCAATCAGTCTTGATTCGACATGAAACATATCAAAAAAAAAAAAAAAAAAAAAATTGCTACAACTATTGCTATCCCACGGTCAAGATAACTATACCTGCCAACATTCAGGTCGTGGACCGAGACACGTATCTTTATGTCTATGAGGAAAATGTCACCGTGCCCCTCAAACATGGCGGAATTCTCCGCTGCAATGTCTACAGACCGAAAGATTCGGATTGCACCCAAAGGTGCCTCGTCCTAGTTATATGTGGACCCTACGGAAAAGATTTCCCATACAAGACGTACGCAACGCAAGTGATTTCCGCGTGGAGAAGTAGCTAAAAGATTTAATCAGCTTCCATCCGTCGAGTTTCTCAGAGCTCAATCCAGAATATCAAACTGAGCAGTCGGCATGGGAAACCCCGACACCCAAGTACAGGATCTCGCATGGCTACGCAGTTGTACGCGCGGATGAACCTGGAATCAGCCAATCACCGGCATATTGAGTGTAAAGTCTGCGGCAACTGCAGAGGCTTTCTGTGACACAATCGAATGGGCTTCACAGCAGCCCTGGTCGAATGGTAAGGTCGGCTTGCTTGGAGTGAGCTACTACGCCATCTCACAGTGGCAGGTCGCCGCCAGAAACCCCAAGGGCCTCGCGGCCTGTGTACCTTGGGAAGGCAGTTCTGACTCTTACAACAAATCAACACGCCATGGAGGGATTCTCTCCAACGCATTCTTCAATTGGTGGTACCCACGACAAGTACTCTCTAACCAGTACGGGCGACCTGGCAAGACAGCGCGAGGCTGGGGCTTTGATACTTTGGATGTGGATTTGAGCAAAGAGGAACTTAAAGCAAATAGGTCTCCTGTTCTTGAATCGATGCACTTGCAGCGCTTTCGCGGTGACGAGTTCTTTCTTTCGACTGCCATTGACTTTGACAAGATCAAAGTTCCAATTCTCAGCGTGGCCAGTCTTGGTGGCATAATGCTGCATTTGAGAGGGAACGTGCTGGGCTATTATCGTACTGGGTCAGATTCAAGTACCTCAGATTCATTTCTGGTCGTCACGATCTCCCATTTTACTACCATGAAGAAGTGGAGGACCAGCGGAGCTTCCTGGACGCTTTCTTGAAAGGCCAGGGCCGCAAGGGATGGTTGACCAAGGGCACAGTTCCTCCCGTTAGCCTACTCTTACGAAAGGGCAACAAAGGTGTCAATATTTCCAAGACGGGAATGACATTCAAACGCAGGGCAGAAAACGAATGGCCTCTGGCTCGAACTCAATACACCAAATTTTTTCTCACTCCTGACTTTGAGCTTTCATTCCAAGATCCTGGTATCAAAAACGCAATTGATGTCAGTTTCATGGCAGAAGGCGAGCAGTCAAGTGACGACCACAGTGCACTGCAGACGAAGGCATGTGACATCGAACACTCGACAAATGCTTCCTCCATTCTGAAGCAACTGCCACCCGATGTAATTCAGTTTCGTACGCAATCATTCCGCGAGGAAACCGAGATAACGGGCCACATCGTTGCTCATCTCAATGTTTCCCTCGGCAAGGACAAAGAGGGAAACACGCCATCTGATATTGATTTGTTCCTATCCATCCGACACATTTCCCCTACTGGCGAGGGAATTAACTACACTGGCTCAGCAGGAGACTTCGTTCCAATTTCAAAGGGATGGCTGCGTGTGAGTCTTCGGAAAACCAACCCCGATCATCCCAGCCATCGCCCATGGCTGCCATGGCGAGACTTCTATCGTTCCGATGTCCAAACGGTCAATCCTCAAAAGATCAGTCCAGTCGATGTGGAGATTTGGCCAATGAATGTAGTGGTCGAGGCAGGGGGCCGACTTGTATTAGAGATCAGTTCTCGTAACACGGCAGGAATAGGGATCTGGGGTCACACAGATCCCAATGACAGGTAAGTAAATTGAAAGTGAATTAAGTGGACTATATCTAATTCTTCAAGATCCCCCGTAACTTTCAAGGGCGTCAATCACATTCACTTCGGACCTAAGTATATTAACTACGTTTCCCTCCCAGTTATTCTATCCCAATGAGTAGCCGCATTATTGGCTAAATTAACCATCTCAAGTTGCAAAGGACCTTTTACTGAGTGCTATATTAGGCAATTGATTGGTTCTTCCTGTTGGTAAACTAGCTGTTGACCTCGTCACTTAAATCCAAGACTAAACTTCAGACTTTGTACGTACCAAGGCAATTAGTAGAGTGGAGAAGTGTGGTTTCTTTTTAAAAAAGAATTTTTTAAAAATTTAATAGTATATTGGCTAATCAATCGCATATTTGGTATCTCTGATTGGCAAGCCGTGGGTTGCAGCTGTGCTCTTATCTGTGTTCTGTTTATACAACCAAGCTCAACTTTCCAAGTTTTAGTTCCTGTGCAGAAAAGTCTACATCTTATATTTAAACCGAGTCGGAAATCTATGGACCGCTACACATCAAACATAAAAATCGTGCTAATATTGACCATCGTATAAGAGCAACGTTATAAACAGCCCGGGATTACCACTTTTCTCCTCTTATTAGGTAGACCGGAGAGGCTTCGTCGGTTTCGTTCTCGCAAAGCATAGTATTCTGTAGAGACATGGAGTGGTAACTTACCACCTAAACAGGGGTTATAACAAATGAGCCACTTTCCCTTAGTGTTTCGTATAGTGATTTGGTATCTATGGCATTTCGGTCGTTTTAACACCGAGTACTAGCGCCATTCCTGGGGTAGTTCAACCTGTCTCACCAAATTCGTTTCTTCTCTTCAATCAATCAATCAATCAACCTGTGCATCCAGGATTGGTTCCACTTGGTCCTATCCACGATCCCATTCACCTAGGAGGATTACTAGCCGATACTGTCTCAGCTTGCTTCCACATATTCTTACCCAGATGTGGAACGACATCCCGCCATGACTACAAAGTAAAATCATGTGTAGGAAAGCCCGAATGTGGAACAAACACAAAAACAAATCGCCACAAGTCCGATCGTCCCCGACGGGGTGTCATCTCGTGCACGGGTCTCGCATGGTCGTATCCCACATTGTCTCTGTCATGCCATTTCTTGGCGCTCTGCGGTGTTTTAATCGTGTTTTGTTGACCGTGTCCGAGTCCGATTCGGACCGAAGCAAGTGGCCCCTCCTCCATGGAGGAATAACGAGCCAATCAAGCCTTATTTTTCAGCGCCGAATTTCCGCAGAGTTCCTGCGAAGCCTCTCCTAGCACTAGGCTTAGGAATGGTCCAGTCCCGGTCCCAATATTTAGGACTGGGACCGGACTTTGCAGTCTTTGGTCTTTTCTTACATTGCTGAGGACTGCACTATGGTCCCCCGTGGTCCTAAGCGGTCTTTATTCCGCGGGACTACCGTTGTATAATCTTACCAAGGCCTTCTATTTTCGGCTATATAAATATGATAATTTATTAAAATAGTTCTTTATAATTATAATAGTATTCAGTATAAATACTACTAATATTCTATTAATTATTGTTGTATTCTACTGACTTTCTATTAATTTTTTATCGATTTTCTGTTACTTTTTATTAAGTATCCGATGACACGGCTGCGAACGACTGATACCGGCCCCATCACGTGAATACCTACTCCAGAATCTACCCCAGTGGGAGTATACCGGGGGTATACGATACTGCGCGCTACGATTGGATATACTCCATCTCCTAGCCCCGAGGGAGTCACGATGGGAGTAAATAGCTAAGAAATTATATCTCTACCAATTCTATATATAAATTGATATATTAGTGGCAGTGGATGGTCAGAACTGCCACTAATATAGATATATATAATCTAGAGCTATATAGAAAAGTCGCGTGATGGATAAATATCAACTGACTGTTACATGTTCATCTGTTACAGTAGGATACTCAGGCCTATATTCTATTATGGCCGCCTACTGTCTTAGAGAAATCCCTCCATCTCATGCAACAGCTCCGAATACCTTCATCCTAAGTGGCGAATCCTGCTACAACGCCTCTGTCTCCGTCACCTACACGTAAACTACAGTCACCAACCACCTCCTTTGGTTCGGCAAGGCATGGCTCAGGATTATGAACCGCAGAGGCCCCTTAGCGAACCACACCACCACCACCACCACCACCACCACCGGGGCTTTCCAAAGAGAGGATGCATAGCCCTAGTTACATACGCTGCTATATAGAAGTGAGTTCGTCGTGCGATTTAGGATGCCATGCTTACGCGGTCGGTTGGGGGTAAACGGGGGTTGTATTATTCTTGTGATACTGCATATTGAACGATGGACAGCGGTAGGGAGGATGTACGCCTGCGGTCGATGTGACGCAGGATGCATATCCTTCAACTAAACTGATTCGCTGACTAGTTCAGCGAACGATAGACGATTTAAGTTGAGAGTTGTTCCTGCAATATAGGTAGTGGACCTGTGTCAATTTGACCCACGGGAAACATTTTGGGATGCTTACCATCTAGTACTAGATATAACTGTCGGGGTTCTATATAACAAAGGGAGATAGACAATCTATTATAATAACTGCTTTTGCGGTATCTATAAGCACAATAGTAATACTAATATACTCCAGTATATATATAAAATATGTCTGATATCTATCTGCTCTACTGTTACTGTATATCTAATAATAGATTCAAATCGGCTCGTTATATCTGTACAAACCTATAGATAACGGGTGAAGTCGCGGGCATGCACGCTCCCCGATCCTGAGCGGGACAGGAGGACATTCAGAAGAGCCCGGATATCAGTTAAGAACTCCGCTGCGGAGGTAGGGCTGGCAAAGGCAGCCGCGGAGGAGGAAGTGGGTGTAGCCACCTCAGTGCTCTTGGTAGGAGCCGCAGTCGAGGGAGAAGCGGCCATGCTCGAGGACACGGTCGTCGAAACCGGGCTTTGTGTGGCAGCCGTAGCCGGATCCGCACTGGTTGTAGTAGCTCTTGTGCTCTCAGTAGGGGCAACAGACTGCACGGTTGAAGGGGCAGAAGCAGTCGCAGAGGTAGCGGCACTGGAAGCGCTAATGGAGCTTGAAGAGCCGGAGGAGCTTCCGGAGCTTCTGGAGCCAATCTCTGTAGTAATAGGGCCCTCCTCAACGTAGACACCGGACCAGAACCAGTCTTCCGCCGCGTCATCGGATTTACTGCCAGGCAGACGCAGCTGGCCGACATGCCAGTCAGCGGAGTTGGAGGAGGTAGAGGCACTAACCGGCGCGACAACCTGAGTCAAGGGCTCGGAACCATTAGATGCCCACAGGCCAACATTCTTGGAGTCGAAGTCAATGTCGTAGGCGAAGTTGTACCAATTACCTGCCTCCAGCTGGACCGACCAATGTGATTTGCCGTCCGCGTTCCAGCTCAGGGTGTTGTCAGATGCGCCAGATGCGCCATACTTCAGCTCCGTGAAGTGGCTTTCGAAGAATGCAATCTGGTGCTCAAACGATGGGTTGGGGGGGTTAGTCTCCTTGGTGGAAAGAGAAAAGTGGTAATACAGGTGGCCCGAGCCAAGATTAACCTTGGTCTGAGGGATGAGCTCGGAGCGCTCCATGGTCTGCCCATTCCAGAAAGATGTTCCATCCTAAGGGTTATGGTTAGGTGAAGTCAGAAAATGTATTACGGTTTGCATTAACTCACAATAGTGATCCGCAGTCCCTGGGCGTCGGCAGCCGCTGGATTCTTGAATTCGGAGGAAATACCCAAATACTCAGACGTTTCGCCAGAGCCGTGAATGTACCATTGCCATGCACCGACCTGGTTAGACCAGGACCCTAGATCTGTCAGTGGGGTGGGTACTTGTTACAAGATGGAGGGTTATGCACATTTGTCAATGTCGTCCACGGTGAGCGAAGAATCGGAGATACCGCTCCACAGCACGGATCCAGCCAGTGTGGAAGCAGGAAGAGCGAGAAGAGTAATGAGTGACTGCATAGTGAGAAATAGAATGAAAACGAATGAAAACGACTTGATAATGCGACCGGCACAGTTGGGGGAACTTGTAATTATGGGCTTCGGCATCTTTAAAAGGCGGGAGTGGGTCCGGTCAATATGACACTGAAACAAGGGAGGGTGAAGCTTGTTCCATATTGATTATCTATTCGGCTGTTCATGAAGAAGCTTGATAACATAGTCTAAATACCCGCGGAGATTAAGCACTCGACTGACCCCGGCTTGCTTGCGAGCTATAGTTGAAACAACAGCATCTGATGGTTGTCTTACCATGTATGACTGGCGTGGAATTCAACCCTTGGTCAATGCGAACTAGTTTCATTGGTGGAATAACCGCCTATCCCTCTTGACTATTCGACCTCACTGCAATAATATGGTACATTATTTATTCCATAAAAATTCAGTCTATTTGAAACCTGCCTTCCGCTTAGGTTTTCTCGTCAATCCAGCACTGTAAAAGGAGTCGCGAGTCCTGCGAACCCAATGAATTTCAAGAATTCTTCTGGTGAAGGTGTGGCGCTTAATTGTAAAGTTATACCTCTTTTTTTTTTTTTGCCTTCTCACTTCTTGTGTCTATTTATTTTATCTATTCATGTTTTTGAATCTAATTTTCTGGAATCCTTTTGGAATTTTCTCTGAGCTCCGTCGCTACGAGATTGGATCCGGGCTCTTTATCGCCGCAATCCACGCCATCAAACAGTTCAGAACAACATTCGCACCTCCCAGTGAACGGACAGCTTGGATGGTACAAGAATCCTAAAGGCCCTGACAGAAGCCCCAGCAGCCATTTGGTAGCAAATAAGTCCAGAATGTCACTCGAAGATATCTTAAGCTATAAGGGCACGATAGCCCTTTGCACTCACTGGTGTCTCAATAAAGGCATGATAGGCCTGCTCTGTTTAGGAAGCACTTGGTAATAAGGCTGTAGATGTACCTCTGGAGCACGGTACCTTCGTCATATATACTACAAAAATGCAATTGCAAATGCCTTCAATGTCAGAGCGACATCACACAACAAGCGCAACACTTCAGAAATATATACTCCATCGATGGTAAAGCCCGGTACTTATGACCTCTCTCTTTGTGTCGGACCCATTTATCTCTAATTAACAGCCTTCAGCAGGCTGTCCTGGCCCAGATTATACCGCGCATTGTATGTCATTGCTGCTCTTTTTCACTGTGTTGTAACTCTTCATGTCGAGCGATAAAGCCGCGTCACTAAGATACCAGTCGACGCTTTTGATGCAGCAAGGGGTTGTAAGCGAGTCAGTGTCCTAAAAGACTTGAAGTGAGCAAGGTAGCTGGTCATAGAATTCCTGTTCGCCAGTCACAGTCTTGGTATTCGTACGGGCGATACCATGAAGCTACTCGAACATAGATAGAAAGGGGAGGCGTGATGGATCCTACCAGTACGGTCATCGGGGAGCAAAAGGTGACAAAAGGGTTATCTTGTCTACACGACCATGATACTGAATCTATTTTCACCACCGAAGAATAGTGAGTGTACGGACTACCAGCGGAATGGGCAAATGGAGAGATCAACGACCCAACAGGTACATATTTATATTTACTGCCTGGCCGACGACATCCTCACCGACCGTTGGGTTACGGTCACTCGACTACTCCAAAATGAAATGAAATTTATTGTTGCTTCGCTAGTCGGGGGTAGTTTTGATTTTTTGAACCTCAATTACCTCCCTGGAACGAATTGTCTTTATCGAAGGCATCTGAAGCGCTCTTGGATGCGACGATACTATAAATACCAGCCGCTAATGCATAGCAACTGCGCCGCACCAGGGATGTCCAGCCCCTTATTACTGGATCTTTTGATCCTAGGAACGTGCTTCCCCTCTTCCTCTCTTGCTGCCTCTTTCGGGGTTTTTCTGAATCAATCACGTTTACAGACGTTTTACGCTCACCACCATGTCTCCGTCGCCTGAAGACCAAGCAATGCATCAACTGCAGTCGCAGCAATCCAAATTACTGGACAAAATTGACGAGCTCCGCACTATCGGAGTCGGCGGTCTCGTCGAACTCCCGCAATTGATTGTCTGTGGCAACCAGTCCAGTGGGAAGAGTTCGGTGCTCGAGGCAATCTCGCGAGTCCGTTTCCCGGCCAAGAGTAACGTCTGCACGCGATTTGCGACCGAGGTTATTCTGCGTCGCAGCGCACAGCCAAAGATTCGGGTCTCGATCGAACCGGGCGAATCCAGAACCAACGAAACAGAACGCCAGAAACTGCGGAACTTCGCCCCCCAGGTATTCTCTAGCTACGAGGACCTCCCGAATCTAATTGAAGAAGCGAAGCAATGTATGGGCATCGCCGAGGAAGACACCGTCAACTCCGGGTTCAGCGATGACGTGTTGAAGGTCTCCATCTCGGGCCCCGATAAACCGGAATTGAGTCTTGTTGACCTGCCTGGGCTGTACATTTCAACGAGTCGTGATCAGGGGCCCAAGGGGATCCAGATCGTCCGAGGGTTGACGGAGAAATATATGAAGAACACGCGCACCATCATTCTGGCGGTGATCAGTGCCAGAACGGATTATCACCTGCAGGAAGTCCTGAACCTGGCAGAGCGATTTGACAGCAAACGCGAGCGGACGCTGGGTATTATCACGCAACCGGACAGGCTCGAAGCCGACTCGGAGGAGGAAAGCAATTACCTGCACTTTCTGCGAAATGAGAAAGTAGACCTGCGACTCGGATGGCATGCGTTGCGGAACCGGTCCTTTGAAACACGCAACGTGTCCGACGAGACACGCGATGAGAGGGAAAGGGCTTTCTTCGAGCAGGGCCGGTGGGCGTCACTTTCGCGCGACTGTGTGGGAGTCGAGACTCTTCGACGCCGGCTCAGCAGCATTTTATTGCAACATGTCTGTCGCAATCTTCCCAGTCTGATTGCTGATATCCAAGAGAAGATTGCCGACCGACAGAAGCGAATGGCGAAGCTGGGACCGGCACGGTCGACTCTGCAGCAGCAACGTGGCTTTCTCCTAGGGATAAGCAGCAGCTTTGAACGCATCACTAGTCAAGCTCTGAATGGAATGTATGCGGATGAATTCTTTGGGGAATTTGGCGATGATACGCACGATTCCCAGGACTTCCGCCGGCTCCGAGCAGTGATCCGTGAGCTGAATGAATGCTTTGCCGACGCCATGAACGTTCGTGGCTCTCGTCGGATTGTCAAAGAGTGGCCGAACCAGAGCTATGACTTAGCGCAGGAGAAGAAAAAAATGTACATGGCAGACTGGTCACCAGAATACATCACCCGTGAAGCACTGGAGAAGGAAATAGGCGAACAGGCGCGTAAGAACCGTGGTATCGAGCTTCCAGGCAGTGCAAACCAGTTACTGGTAGGCAGCCTATTCCGGGACCAATCCAAACCGTGGGAGGACATCGCTCGACTACACTTGTTGAACGCCTGGGAATCAGTGAAGTACTTTGCTTGCCTTCTCATCCGGCACCTCACGGATGAACCGACATACACACTGCTGGTGGGCACGGTTCTTGCACCCCAGCTGGAGGGAATGAAGGATGGTTTGCTAAGCAAGTTGGGGGAACTCACAGCCTATATTAAGCGCGGGCATCCCTTGCCTGTGGGAAGAAGCTTTTTATCCAAAATTCAATCCGCCCGAACGACCCGTCAGATTGCGACGTTGAGGGAGGGTCTGAGCCTTTCTCATTCATTATTTGGACCCAAGGACGGCTCTGAGTCATTCGATGTTCATGACCTAGTGAGGGCTGTATCCGAGCTTCAATCGTCCAGCGATCAATTCGCAGCAGCCGAGATCATCGACCAGATGCAGGCATACTACGATGTAAGTTCGATGCATAAGCAACCCAAGACCTTCGCTAACCAGCCTCCTTGAATAGACGAGTATTGTCACATTCGTAGACAACATTGCAACCCTTGCCATCGAGAATTGCCTTCTCGGTCCAGTGGAACACATATTCACCAGCCAAACCGTCAATAACATGGACGACCAGCAGATTCGCGAGCTTGCTGAAGAGTCGTCACATGTTCAGCAGGACCGACAACGACTGGGTCAAGAGCTGAAGAGATTACAGGCAGGGCTAGACATTTTAAACATCTTCAGCACCGAGAGCTCCGCATTACAGCGACCGCCTATATTTGGGAAGCCAGCTGTAGGGTCGCCGTCTCTTTTCCAAAACCTAGATTCAATTGCCCTATGCCAGAAGCGCGAGCCACAATCCAAGTGTAGATATCCCAGATCCATGCCAAATGATAGTCTGCGCTAACCTATCGAACAGCACACTCGGTTCCTACAACAAGCAGGCCTTCTCCGCCCGTGGTGTCAGGCGACAATAACAATAGGAACACTACACCTGCTTCAACGCGTAGTCTAGGCTCATTGTTTGGA
Organism: Aspergillus caelatus; assembly: GCF_009193585.1. Taxonomy (NCBI): domain Eukaryota; kingdom Fungi; phylum Ascomycota; class Eurotiomycetes; order Eurotiales; family Aspergillaceae; genus Aspergillus; species Aspergillus caelatus. Next base: position 29,514 of record NW_022475286.1, read on the forward strand.
CCACCCTCCTCCCTTGGTAATAGTTTTATGCACAGCGGAAGCTCTAGCTCTGGCAATCACTCCCCTGCTAAAAATTCCAACAAGGAAAAGTCTCCGTTTGCTTCCCTAGGGTTTCACACAGGGAATACTCCCAAACCTTCGGAAGGATTATTCGGCTCATCACCCTTCTCTAAAGTAGATGCGGTTAAACCCCCAGCAGAAACGGGGCAGGGATTATTTGGGAACCCCGGCTTCGGCCAACAGTTCGGTAGTTCCAGCATGTCAGGGCCCAAGGATACAACTACTAAATATGATCCCAGAAAGCCCCCAGCCACGGAGGGACATCACCGGTAGGACGAATAAGCCATCTAGGTACATATACAGAACATGTATCTAATTGTTGTCATCCGTGGCAAGGATCATCTTCGAAGAGCTCGACAGCAATGTAAACAAGACGAATATGTATCAGCACATTTGTTGCCTTTGGTGCTTTGATAAGTATTCTCCCGAGGTTAGTCAGTATATTACATTGCATCCACCCCCAGCTCGCCGCATTCTGTTCGCTGTATGGCTAATAGTTTGCCATCAGGAACTACGACTTGGGGACTATGCGCGAGGCTTGAAGTTCGCCCCGGACAAGGTTGCTTGATGAGAGGCTTGTTTGGCTAAATATCCAGAGGCGTTCAGTCTAGATTTTGAGGCAATATTCTTCAGCTGGCGTAAGTTGAACGAAGCTTTATGTGCAAGTGTCCAACAGCCTCGTATTGTCGTAATCAGTGGAATAGTGCCCGATCACAGGATAGTCATTTCATTGGACCCCTTTTCAAGGATCAAGCATGATTTGAGCCAATTACAATTAACAAAATAACCAGCCATTCATCATTGGATGTCTCGCAGTAATATCCCAATGGTGCACTGGCTTGACCACAGCCATCAGAGACTCTAACAAACATTCTATCCGAAGCTATGCAATTCAGATCCGTGATGTGGGTGGGTCAAGCGAATGTAGTCTGATCGCCGTGGGACCCAATGGGTGGATGTAAGCGAAGCTCTTGTATTAAGATCGCGTCTCTCAGCCCTTAATGCCGCCATCATGATCAACCAGGACAACGCCAAGGAGTATCATTCCACGAGGAAAATAAAGCCATAATGAACTCACACTATAACGAACATGGTGAGCTCAAGTAGAGTAGCTCTGGATGACGACTTCAAGATACAGAAGAGAAATGACAAGAGTATGGCAGTATAAAGAGACACAGTTGAGGGTGCAAGGGATACAGCAAGGGTATATACGGAGTATTACTAGTATGATGACTGGCACCAAAGGTAAAGAGAAAGGGGGGGAGGGGGACGAGTGGATGCCCAAGATTTGAATGCTGAATAGCTTAGAGACTAGTATCAAACCCCTGGTAATTTCAGCTCGATGCAAATGAGCCACTCGTTAAAGCCTAGGGCTAGCTCCACTCCGACCTATTCTGGTAATCACCAGAAATCCTCCTAGCTACTAAATATAGAAGATGATGTACATCTAGCTGTCTATCAAAAAGTATGCGATCAGAAGAAGACTGCCTTCACTGGCAAAGACCAGATTTAGACTGTACTCAAGTGCAACAAGATAAGCAAGTGGCAATCTCCCATGCTAATATCATTTTTCTTTAGTTCAGACTTTGGGTGAGTCAGATATCTTTGTGTAGACCGTCTCGGAAATGCAGTATTTCGCCAGTAAAATGGAGGTATATTCTATATAATATCTTAGTAGAACTATGTTATTTTGCTTCCTTAGACTTATTAAGATATATAGTATCTTATTCCAGGATTGCATTAAAGGTATAAGCCGGTCTATTATAGTATATGCTATTAAGAGTGGTGAAGGGGGTCTCTCAGTATATTGTAGCCTTTATCTCCCTGGCTCCAAGAGTATTAATTAATTTTGGTTAAAGAGAGATTGCGCTGTTCTTGTAGTCTATCTCTCTAGAACTACTCTTATACTTATTGAAGGTAGTTAATCTAAAGATGAGATACTCTAAAAGGACCGTAATATAGCGTAACCATAGACGAACTCTATTGATTACTTATTCTATTTAGGTAGTGTGTCGAGTGGATTGCCGAACTGCCTCGGTGGAAAGAATAAAAAATATGTCTATGATAGATGTGCCCGATTATGTGACTATAAATTTAATGAGTGATACTGCAGTGTTGTTATACTGCAGTACATAAATCGGAATAATAGAATGATTAGCCTAAAACTCTTCCTCTTTTCACTAGCAATAATGCACTACTTATAGCTTACTCTAAATAGAAGAACCTCAAGTATAATTTTACCAGTGTCAGCTGAGCCATAGCTTTCTATGAGACATTTGTGTAAATAGCTATAAGTTAGGAAATTAACCCACTAGTTCATACCCAATCAGTAGAAATCCCTAATTGATTGACACAGTCACCTATCTGGGTTAGGGTCATTGATCTCGTTGTGGTTCTACCTACGATACAACGGGGTCCCATAGGATAGATAGACAAAACACATGCAAGCCACTAAGAGTTCGGCTCTGGAATATCGCCCAAGATAATCAGGCCACAAGGGCACATGGAGCTTTTCGTGGTAATGAATTTGTCCCCGAGCGCAGAACCATTCTGTGTTCGAAAAAAAGTTGGAATGCTGGGAATTGGAATGCCTTGTAGGAACGTGGGAATGTGGGGTTGTGCGGTTACCGTCGCGACTCAATTGCATCCGTAGTTTGTCTTTGACAGCAAATGAGAATGAACTGCACTAAACCGTACCAGGTTGATTCCGCGATAGAGTTTAACAGAACCCAAGCTTTCCGCAATTTCGCCAAGTCTCTCAACGCTCGAAATCACGAGGTTGTCCTACACATTCTGATAACGATGGGTCTATCACCCCCACTACTCACTGGACGCGAAGAAGACATTCCCTACACACAGTAGAATGGTTGGAATTGCCGGTCGAAGCCGTGCTTGCACGACATGCCGTCGTGCTAAAGTGCGATGTGGTAAGCGAGCCTGGGGAGCCGTATATGAAGGTACTAATTATAAAAAAAGATAGGACCCGCCCAGTATGCAATCGTTGTTCCCGGCTGAAGTTGAGATGCCAGGGACTCAGTCCATACTCTGTATTCATCAACGGTCTTTCACTCGTTGAGATTTTACCAGATAATGAGGCTGCCGAAGATCAGAGTATGATTATTCCCGCAGGTGTTTCTCCTGACTCAGATGAGTTGTTCATGACACACCTGATGAAAAGCCTGTTTACAACCCCTCAAACTGATAACAATTGTAACATCGTCGCTATCTCTCCATGGGTCCTAGCTTCCCTTCAACCTGATCATCAAAAGCGCAGCGCGGTCCTTGCTGTACGCGCTGCTGCCGCCGCCTATTATGGGAAGCTCTATCGGCACCACTGCGCCCTCACCCGAGGGGCAACCCTCTATACCATGGTTCTGGGTCATGTTCAAAGAGATATTAATGATCCAGTGCATGTCGTAGATACTATCACGTTAGCTAATACTGTGTTTCTGGCTCTATATGAAATGGTCACATTTACAGACACCACGGCATGGTTGACTCATTTCCTGGGTATTGGCCAGCTTGTAAGTTCTTCAAGTCTTTTCAAGCACCCGGGATGGGAACTAATACTGGCATAGATAAAGTTTAGAGGGCCTCATCGCCATCAGACCCGGGTGGAAAAGGAGCTGTTTCTAACAGTGCGATACTTTGTTGTAAGTTCATAATACCAACAATTACGAATTAATCTGACGTCCAGGTACTCGCGCATCTTATTCAAAACAAACGGTGCTTTCTAGAGGATAGGGCCTGGAAACTCGTTCCATGGGCGTCTGATCCTAGCTCCAAAATGACCATTGATTACATCCTCGATATCTTCTGCGACGTTCCCGGAATATTAGACGATGTTAGGTGGTCACAAACAAATTCTCACTCTACACAAGATGGTCAAAGGGGACGTGCTAAACTATGCATTCGAATTAATGCTTTATTCAAAAGGCTTCTGCAATGGCGAACAAACTGGGAAGCCCGATTTTCGGACAGTTGTTTTAGCGTTGCACTCAGCGCGCTGAGAGACTTGAAAGCAGTGCATTTAGACACCTATCCTTTCTTAGATGCGGTTTTTTTCACCAAAACTATCCATGTGGCCGAAATGTGCCTGTATAACTCGGTGCTCGTCATTCTACATCGGGCTTGGAATGCTGTATCATCCTCAACCAACGTGCCGCCGTCATTTGGTACTGCTGCAAGTGATCTCAATTCCGCAATCCTCCTTCCACCCGGCAAAGGATCACTGAAAGAAATTACACGTGAGATTTGCCGCATGGTCTACTATCAACTTCTATTTTGCCCGGGCCACATAGGTGCCATTCAGCTCATTTTACCTGTCCAGGTGGCATATCAAAACGTTGTGCCAGATTCAGAAGAGGCGCATTGGCTGTCAAAAATTATTTCGCATATCGCACAGTCTCATGGCTTTGAGGCCGTGAGGTATTTCCAGAGCTCTGTGGAGCCAATAGTGTTTATGTAGATTACTTATAACTCTTATTCTTGCTCAGAGAGTAGTTCATGCCTTGGCTTTGGCTGGAATTATGAGATGGAAATTGCACTCCATCGCTTTGTTTTTTCTCTTTCTATTTTCCTTCCTGTTTTCATTTTTCTTTTCTTTTCTTTTTTTTTTTTTGTGGCTTTACTCTTTGCAGGAAGCTACATTGTCGGTGGTTCAATGACAAGAGATCGCTGTTATCCACTGTCAGCCAACGTCGCCTTTCGTTTCGTCTGCTGTATCTACATATACTGTAGGTCCACAACTACAAACAGTAGTGGTGGTTACTGGAGACATAAGCTAGGCCATATATACACTCAGTATGCCAAGAAATGAATTTCTAGTGTCTACCGAAGAATGAACCATGAAGCAAACCATTCTCTATTAATCCCAGGTGTACCTATTGCCAGTCTAGCTAGAGACTTTACCTCGTATGATGCTGACTACATAATCTTCACAGGGAGCCCCGATTTTAAATGGGACTCCAAATTGGGGGTCTGACCGGTAACATCAAGCAGGAGAAATGAACAGTGAACATGGAAGAGAAATAATTAGATTACCCACAACAGGGGGATCGTTCCGCCTCATCTGTACGAGACTCCGCGGTCGTTCTCTTGTGCAGTTGTAGGGTTAGGTATAGATGATGACCTCAAAATAGCTCTGCGCTCTGTTGTGCTAGGCCGCATTCGGCTGATTCTGCGATAGAGTTCGAGCGGGTTTCAGTGGCTGTTCTAACACCACAACTTGTGCCACGCGTTCTTAGGAATTTTCTAATTCTAGAGTGCCACTACTCACCTCCAAGGGCTGACATCCATACTTGTAATAAAAGAATGATTAAGTATAGTAAAGGAACTATCCCTCCGTCTAGCAAGCTTCGAAGATTCCCTTGCTTCAGAACTGCACTTTGACTTTTGGAGAGGATCCAACAAACTACGACCGACTACACGAGGATGGCAGGCCAATCAGCACCAGCGTCTGAGCGCTCCTCTCCAGATCGCGGTGTACACAAGCGAGTTTGCAAAGCCTGCGATCGCTGTAGACTTAAAAAGTCAAGGGTATAAAAACAGGCCTCGAACCAGTATCAACACGTACTGATGCGCTGACCCAGTGCAGTGTGACGGTGCCAAACCGTGCAGTCGTTGTCGGGCAAGAAACACGCTCTGTGTTCTCAGCGAGCGGAAGAAGACCCGTGACAAAGTGTACCCTAGGGGGTGAGCATGCACCTGGCTTGATTTGATATTTGCGAAAGTGGTCGAGCTAATTGTTTTTCTGCACAGTTACGTTGAGATGCTGGAACAACAACAAACATGGCTGGTCAACGGTCTTCAAGAATTATATCGACGCCTCCTCGAAGGTGACGGGTGGCAGGGCGAGCCACTAGAACGTGAAGCCAACGGACAACCATTAATACACGACCTACTCACCCAACTGGGCACTGTAGACCAGAGCAAGCATGAGCGACTCGAAGAAAGCACTGACTCCATGCAGCAGGCATTGTGGAAAAATGGTGCCGGGCATATGCAGCGCCAGGATACTTCAGATACCAGCTCCGAAAGCGCACACTCACCCGTTATGCCGCCTCTGTTCTCCGATCTCTTCGCTGCGCGAATAGGCCCGCAGACGTCCCCAACATCCTCAATTAATTTACCCCAATTGACGAGTACAAGCGAACTGCATAGGACACCAAACAATCCTGCGTATTCAACGTCGATGCAAACGTCCATGCTGCATATGATACACCCGTCAGACCTGCACAGCGCCCAGCTAAAGGATACGCAATGGCCTAGCCCTGGCTTCGGAAGCTTTGACGACATTGACATCATGTGCGCTCAGTATAGCGGGACACCGTACGATAACTTCATCACATTGCCGATGTTCAACCTCTAGATGCCAATAGTCTCGATCCCAGTGTCATATGGACAAGTCGAATGACATTGTACCATCAACCAATTCCTAGATAGCTGAAGATCATATCGTGACGAGTAATATCTGGGTTACGGATATGCTGTACTATTAATGGATATTCAAATATTATTTTCAGGATTACTGCATGGATTTGGAGGGAGGTACTCTTCTTATTGTGGTGCTCCGTGTTGGCTAAAAAATATGGAGTTCTGGGGCGTTATCTGGGGCTTCAAGAACGCTTTCCTACATATCCCTTTCTATTCTTCTCTCTACCCATTATTTGCTTCCAACTACTTACGATATGGAGAAGCGGTATTCTGTCAGCCCAATGAATGTATTAATGACCGCATCACCTGAGGCCTCTCATCTTGGCCCTCGACCATTAAAGGCCACGGCAACTGGCACGGGCATCTCTAATAGAATTTTCTCAATAATAAACTTCGTGGAAGAATATGCTATATACATGGCTGGTTAATTGCACATTGGTCTGACCAATGACTCCATCAATACTATCAATGTGAGGGTAGAATAAAGAGGTACGGAGGAAATTACTGATAGATCTTTCCATGATGGGAGGCGGCAGCGCGTACAGCAAGGTCCGCCCTGCACTTTTGTCTATTGGGTTGAAGGGAAGTCAGGATCTACAAGGAGATAGCTAGAATGCTACAACTATTATCAACCTGGGGAGCTGCAAATAGGCTTCTCATTAGATACGTCACAAATAGCTTATCTAAGTAAGGAGGGATAGTTAAGGAAATAGTCCATTTTCTGGTCTTTGGCAACCTTATGTTCCTGTGAGATTTAAAGCAGTAAAAGACCATTGATAAATATACATTTAATCTTCAACCGGGAGTAACGATTGTACATTGAGTGTCTCTGATCTTTTGGTAACCAATAGCTTGATATAGACCTCCCAGGGCTCACTTACCACATTGCACTTTGGCAGAACGGCATATCTTGCAAGCACGGCTTTGACCGGCTATTCCAACTATTATTCTGCACGTAGGGCCTTCTCCCTGTGCATCTAGGGGAAAATGGGACAACGGAGCTAGGACTACTGCTAGAATATGGTAGACTTTGTGGTTTCGAATACATAGCACTTGGGTGGCAGTACAGTTTCTCTCCGACCGGAAATGCAAATGGAATGCACTAGACCGTATAAAGCTGATTCCGCGATAGACTTTAGCAGAACCCTGATATATGCACTCTGAATGCAAATGCGTCAGGACGGACAAAATCTTGGTCCAGGGAACCCCACAACCCCACAGAACCTGCCAAGTCGTGGTATCACCGACTCACTGTTGCCTGTCGTGGGCCCAGTGAGCGTCATTTTCTGCTCCGAAGATTGTCAAACTCATTATAGTAGCAGTGGATACTAGTAGGATTGCCCCCCGGCAACTGAGAAATGGCTATTTTACCCCATGGGGGTGTACAATCTTTCTTTTGGTGTGCATAGGAACAACAGAAGATTTAGTATACATAATTGACAAGCGGGCATCCTACCTCTATAGGCCCTGCAGATCGACCTGCTCCTCCAAGCAACGACCAACCTAGTTGCAGAGGACGATCATTGTCCAACGAAATTACTTCCTAAGCTACCGGTCTTGGCCCTGAAATGATCGCGATCCCTCATTTAGAGAGGCACTATTTACATGAAATTTGCAGGACTGCACATCATGTCTCGCAACTGGATCATCTCTTTCATAGTCTCTTACTACCCGAAGTTTGGCCGGTTGTGTGGTGCTGGTACCATGAACCCTGCCGCTAATTGAGCCTAATTAGGCTTAGAAATCTGATCTAAAGCGCCTAGAAATTAAGTACGAGAATTAGAGATCCGGAGTACATGGGGTTTTTCGGCTCATATGTAACCATTTCCTTGAATGGGGTCAGAAGCAGATTATCACAATCAAAGCGTCTCCAATTTCCGCAGCCAGAACGTCGGCATTGTATACCTGAGACGCCGCTGATACCCCGATATCCCCGCTCACCAAAGCGGACGAACTGCCTGGTTGTGGAGAATGGAATCTATATAAGGCCCTTGAACCGCACCGATGGACAACATTCTTTCCAACATTCTTTCCAACAACACTGCAAGGGTTGCTGTCGTTCCTTTTCTATTCATCAGGCATGAAGCAGTTCGCAATCGTTTTCGTGGTACTGGCATTATGCCAAACCCCTGCTGCTAAGGCAGCGACTGGCTATACGTCGCCACAGGTCTTTCCTTCTCGTTTGTTCAACCTACCCCATTATACGTGTCCTCTTTAACAACCACTAATACATTGTCCAACAGCAAACGCAACTGGTGATGGTGGTTGGTCCGAAGCCTATCACAAAGCTGAAGAGCTTATATCCAAGTTAAGCGTGGAACAGAAGGTGTCTTTAGTCACTGGAACCATTTTCGGTGGCAGTGGTTGTGTCGGAAATATCAACCCTATTGACTCGGCTGGCTTCAAAGGATTATGTCTGCAAGATGGCCCTCTGTCTGTCCGCACCGCAGATCTAGCCAGCACATTCCCAGCAGGTGTCACAGTGGCAGCCAGCTGGGATAGAGAGCTGATGTACGCTCGTGGAAAAGCACTCGGTGCGGAGTTTCGTGGGAAGGGAGCCCATTTGATCAACGGGTGAGTAAGCCCATGTTTATACATCGTTCTCCAGCTGATATACAATCAGCCCCGTTGCAGGACCCTTGGGGAGACATCCTATGGGCGGTCGGAACTGGGAAGGCTTCTCCCCCGACCCTTATTTGACTGGTGTGGCCATGAACTCTACCATCCGAGGCACCCAAGACATGGGGGTACAAGCTTGTGCAAAGCACATTATTGGAAACGAACAGGAGACCCAGCGGACTAATTCCTTCTCTCCAAACGGCACCGAGGTTGCTGCTATCTCCTCTAATATTGATGACCGCACGATGCACGAGCTCTACCTCTGGCCATTTGCTGATGCTGTGAAGAGTGGAGTGGCTTCTGTGATGTGCGCCTACAACCGAATCAATGGAACTTATTCCTGTGAAAATTCCAAGCTCCTGAACGGACTTCTGAAATCAGAGCTCGGCTTCCAAGGATACGTGATTTCGGACTGGTTCTCCATGCATTCCGGGGCCCCGTCTGCCCTGGCAGGGCTTGATATGAACATGCCGGGTGTGATAAGGATCGAGGACATGCTATCAGGCAACAGCTATTGGGGAAAGAATCTCACGCGCGCCGTCGGCAACCATTCTGTTCCGGAGAGCCGACTAAACGACATGACGCGTCGAATTCTGACTCCTTATTTCTATCTCGGCCAGGACAAAGACTATCCCAGTGTGGACCCCTCTAGCTTTCATGTACTCATCAAGTCCTATGGCCTTGAACCCAGTCAGTTTGGCCTGCCGCGAGCGCCCCCCGCAAGGGATGTGAGAGGGAATCATAAAGCCCTTATCCGGCAGCTTGGTGCTGCAGGGATCGTACTGTTGAAGAACACAAACTCCGCCCTGCCTTTGAAAAAGCCGCAAAATATTGGCATCTTTGGCTATGATGCCGCCGACGTCGCCGATGGTGTTAACTACCAGGGAAATATCATTGATGCTCTTGGGCCCTTAACTCCGCACACTGGCTTCACAGTGGGCACTCTGTCGGTAGGAGGTGGCTCGGGATCTGCCCGGAACCCCTACGTGGTTTCTCCACTGCAGGCAATCCGTGATCGCTCGGACGCGCGCCTCCAGTATATCCTGAATAACGAGTTTATCATTGAAAGTGGTATTGCTACGCTCTATCCAGACCCCGACGTCTGCTTGGTCTTCCTCAAGACATGGTCTGAAGAAGGCAGGGACCGTTTGTCGTTCGAGAATGACTACAACTCCACCCAACTTGTCGAGAAGGTTGCCTCTTCCTGCCCTAACACGGTCGTTATAACCCACTCCTCAGGAGTCAATACACTTCCGTGGGCCCATAATACCAATGTGACGGCCATCCTTGCTGCGCACTACCCAGGCCAGGAGAGCGGAAACTCGATCGTGGACGTCCTCTTTGGAGACGTGAACCCGTCTGGACGACTGCCCTACACGATTCCGGTGCACGAGAGCGACTACGACTTTCCCATTGTCAATATCACCGGACCTGCCGCTTACGACACGGCGGCGTGGCAGTCCGACTTCACTGAGGGACTGATGATCGACTACCGCCACTTTGACGCCATGAATATAAAGCCTCTGTACGAGTTTGGTTTCGGTTTGAGCTATACGACTTTCGACTTCGAAGGGGAATTGGAAGCCAAAAGCGTCAAGTCCATTTTGTCCCAGTTTCCAAACTCCACTACTCGGATCGCACCAGGCGGAAACCCCGATCTGTACACGGAGCTCTTCACTGCTACGACTACTGTTCGTAATACGGGCAAGGTGGACGGAGATTCTGTCGTGCAGCTCTATGTCTCGTTTGAAGCTGCTCGGGTGCCAGAGGGAACACCCAAGAAGGTCCTGCGAGGGTTCGAGAAAGTGCATCTCAAAGCAGGGGAGGAGGCGCAGGTGCAATTCCAGCTGACCCGGCGAGACCTCAGCTTCTGGAACACCACTGCACAGAATTGGCAGATCCCTGCTGGTGACGCGCACGTCATGCTGGGATTCAGTTCGCGGGACATTCGCCAGAAGACAGACATCAAACTACTGTAATATGTTTAGGTTGCTTTGAAGTAGGGGCCTTTGGGATAAATTGCACCTCTGCAGTGTCCATGTTTGGTCGTTCCACCCACGCTGTGATTCGCTCAATTCATGCGCTTGACCCTGTTACCATTCTTTCTGAATACTTTTCCTTTTGTTTGATGATAGTGAGACTGCAAAGATATTCGTTCCTGTCGCTGGTCTCAATTGTTGTTTAACTTTGATCTGTACAATGTTAGATCCTCCGTATCTACTATTCATGCCCCATCCTGGATACTTCTCTTTGTCTGGATAATTAGAAGACCGCTCCAATTACGACGTAGGTTAAATACAAAAAAAGAAAAGAAAAGAAAAGAAAAAAGAAGAAGACGGCCTGCGAAGAAGACAGTCATACTCAGTACAGAGCACCCAGCCTATCTTAGAACTGGTGACATACTGGACAGTCGTGAACGAATAAATGGCTGCATCAACCTCCAAAAGCCCACTGACAGATCATGATTTGGACTCTTGCCGGCAATCAAACCCCTGCATTGAAGAAATTGCCAGATAAGGCAAAAAGGGTGGTATCTTCAACATGAACCACTCGGTAAACCAACCAGCCTTTAAACTGTTTGGGGCTTTTTGGAATCGAAATCTGACCAATTCCTGAATCCTGTTCATGGGCTAGATATAAGGGCCTTTCTTAGCCAGACAATTACATTCCTAGATTAAAGCTAATTACTAAGTGGATTGGGATACCTAACCCTAGTATGTCTCTCAACATGGCAATTAAAACATATTTAGGGGACTTGTAAATGTAGCCTCACTCTAGAAAGTGTAGGATCTATAGGAGGTGTATCTTGAGCTTTATTAACCTTATCCTTATACTGAATTCTCTGCACGTTTTCTCTAAATAGATATTCCCTCTGTGATAGCTAGCTGTCTAGTAGATTACTTCTATTTTTACTCTGTCTATGTATTGGTAGTGCGGTTCTTATGTATTTCGTTGTATCAAGTTATAACTTCTAATAATCTTATCTAATTATTTTTCTAGTAACATGTAAGGAAGGAACAAGGGTCAACTTCGCGGGTGCTGAGCAAGTAACCTGCGAAACGGACTCTTCACCCTCGCGTACCTGCGAAGGCTACGCAGATCCTTCGCAACAATACTATTCGCGAGAATGCCCTATCTCTAATATCATACGATTTCAACAACCTAACACTTGTAATAATATTATAATTAATCATTAAACACATAAACTTATAGAACTAGTATAGTAGTATTTAAAAAACATATTATACCTATTGACTATACATAATATATGGCTAAAGTACGGCTGAGTGGATAGGAAGTCCTGTTCTCGACACCCTATGGTCGTATGTACCAGGTTTTTTTAGTGTTAGAAATATTTGAAGAAAATTAGATACTTTATCGCAGGCCACTTTGCGAGTTTGCAAGCTTTCATCAGACGGCGAAAAGTAGAGATTTTTCATAGACTCGATAAGATAAAAGAATCTAAATGCCCCATTCCTTTTTCAACTGCTGCTTCCAAAGCTCAAAGTCGATCTCCTCCCCATCCACCAGCATCTTTCCCGATGGTACGGTCTTGGGTCGCGGGGGAACATATATAAAATCCTTGACATGTTTGGGATTGCATTTCCTGATCCCCATAGTCCCCTCGGCAAGCAGGCTGGCACAAGCTGGACAGAATGCGGTATCGAGACAGATGGGGCACTGATAGGAATCGTCAAGCGTAGGAAATTCTTTCCGACAGGGTCCATCACAGCTCAGCCAGTTGGAGTCCTCATCGCCCGGGCTTTCATTGCCTGTTGCCCCCTCTAGATCGTCCACATTATATTTCCCAAACACTTCATGATACGCAGCTGCGGTCACATTTTTGACGTCGCCAGCCGCCACAAGTGCATTCAGGAGGTCCAAGAATCCAAACACATCGTTCTCAGGGTCATCGTCAGACAGAATCGCAATTCCCCGTTTAATGGATGATTTGAAGAGAGCCCGAGCTTCCGCTTCACGCCCGCTCAAGCGGTAGTAGATCCCTAAGCAAATGGCACGCATGCTGGAGATAGTCCAAAGCGCAGACGCGTCGTTTAGCTTAATCTCTTTCCCGAGCTTTTCGAGCTTTGCTCCGGCTTCTTCTGCTTGCGGGGTTCCGATTCCTGCCTCAACCGCGTCACAGAGAAACTGTTTCGCCAATTCAAAGGAGGCCTTCAGCTTTGAGAAGCCAATCACAGTGTCGTCCTTCGACGAGGCGTATGTATTCATGATTCTCTCCCAGCGCTTGACGGCTTTGGTCTGATCATGAAGGAATTCACTGTAAATTCGTGCAAGGGACATGTCGAGCTGAGCGGCAGTCACCGTCTTGGACGCCTTGCGAGCTGCACGAGCGGCAGTACGCCATGACTCTACCATGAAATCGAGGTTATCAGTAGCCAATGCCGCATCTGCAGCGAGCACAAAGTAACGCGTGTCTTCTGCAGGGTTGTCCCACAGTGACTGTGTCAATCGCGAAAAGTCTTTGTCCGGAACCGGGGTATCGGCTAAATTCTTGAGCAGGTCGATGGTGGCCTGATGATCGTGCTCTGCACTATAATGCTCAAGAAGCACGTTGATACATGTGTCGCAGTAGGGCGTTAGCGTCTGTGCCCTGTTATATGCCTCAAATCGCTTTTTGGGATCCCCAAGCTGCTGGTAGGAATCACCAAGGCGTTCTAAGCTTGTGTGAATACTGGCCCTGAGTCCCAAGTCGTCTGGATGCGCCTCAATTTCGACCAATAAGGTCTGCACAACTTCCTCATCCAGGTCAATAGCCTTCTGCCATTCCCCTTGCATGGAATACACAATGGCCATGCCAGCTTTGCTCAGCCACATGTCCGGCGCTAGCTCAACTGCTTTCGAGAAGTAATCCAACGCCTGGTCAAAATACTTCAATTGGCGCAGGACGATGGCACACCTGCGATACCACAACGCATTCTTTTCAAAGTCGCCAAATTCAGCACCTTCAATGACCTCTTCCGGAGTCGGGTCAAATGTTTCAAGGAAGTTGACCTCTTTGCCCTTCATCAGACTTTGGTAGCTCCACACCACCGCAGCAACAGGAGCAGCCAACCACATATCTTCGGCGACATATTTCTTAGTGCACAGCATGGCAAGCGGCTTGAATGTTGTGACGGGATTCTCCTTGGTCGAGGAGATGAACTCTCGTTCATCCAGCGTCAGGGACTCCAACACTTCATCATCTTCCCACCACTGTCGTATGGCCCGAATATTAGCCTCCGTGGATATCCAGCCCCGATAGCCGATCCAGCCCGTGATCGCTTCTTCAGATCTCAGCGCTACCAGCAGCATTTTGGCAATTTCGCGTCTGTCCTCAAGGGCGCAGTCCGATGCAGGCGTGGTAAGGAGGTGATGGACCCAATTTTCGGCCGCATGACGGAGCATATGCTCACCATCGTCCGCCTTTTTCGCGAACTCCTTATCTGTAAAGATCCTCAGAAAGGTCTTCAGCACGTGCGCCTTCGCACGCAGATACTCGACTCCAACAGGGACATGGCTTTCCTCATCGGAAACCTTGCCTTCTGTCGGATCACGGAAGAAATCGCCAATGGATGCGTGGCAGAAAGTGACTGTCGTTGTTTCTTTGTGGGAGTCAAAATCTGTAAAGTTCTCAACATCCTCAAAGGCCTCCTCGTCCTCATCTCTACCCGTTCCTTCATCGTCAGATTCATCGAAATTGTTCCTGTTCTTGGACATCATCTGCAATTCCGCTGTGGTGAGTCCATCCTCGCGGTCCAGGCTGAAGAAGGAGGCAAACTGGCGCCGCAATGCTCCTTCGGGATAGATCATACCATCTCCTTCTGGTGACTTGAGCTTGAGAATGAACTCAACCTCAGCCAGCGTTAAGGGCTGCCTCGAACACGTAACCCATAGCAAGATCTCGTTGAGGAACTCCAGCTCCTCCTCGTTAGAGCTAGTCGAGAAGCTTACGAGGACGTGGCGGAGCATTTCTTTGAGGCCCTTGGGGGCTTGATCCAACGCCTTCCGAATACTGGACTCGTTCCGCTTCTTGACTAGTTCTTGTAGCATCAGGTTCACCCAGAGAAACATGCCCTCCGCTCTCGCCGATAGCTTTTCCACAATTTCCTGGCGCAACTTCGCTGACACTCTGCGGAGAACCACCGACTTCTTGATGCTGGCATGGATGTACTGATTTATATCTCTCGAGTTCTTCTGGGTCGTGACATGAATTGTCGGTACCTCCACCTCTAGGCCTTCCAGCAGCTGGTCACTTATGTGAGGTCGGCCAATAACAGCGAGCTGCAGATGGGACTCTGCAGCAGGTTCATAGAGGTCTTTTGCCAGGCTGAAGAAGGTCCGGCGCTCTTCATCGAACGCTTCATCCACGCCATCTAACAGTATATAGACATTGCTGTCGGCGTTGGTATTCTTCACGAAGTAATCGACAAAGAGCAGTCGCCATGCGCTCTCGAGCGTGCTAATCGTCTCGTAATCTTCAATAGTGGCGAGGTGTTTCAGGTACACCGGATCGTTTTTGCTGATTTGCAACGCGAGGTCCCGCAAGGCCTGGTGAAATGACCTTGTGCCTGGATTGTCGTCCTTGAAGAAGAAAAACCCCACCGAGGTGAGTGAGCTGTTTTGCACACTCTGGGGGTGCAATTCTAGAAGACGGCTGATCATATTTGCCACGATGTATGACTTTCCCGCTCCAGGATTACCCGATATAAACATCACCGGTAGATCCTTGTCATACCACTCGTTGAAGATCCGCTCATCTCTCACCCAATCACCAGTACCCGGTATACGAGCCTTGTTAATCTTATCATACCAGTCCTGAGCAGAGTCCGTTTTGGATGGCCGGAGAATCTTGTTCACATGTTCCTGCAGTGCCTTCTCACGATCCTCACTGCTTTCCTGCTTGTTCTCCTTGACCGAAACCATCAAGGTGCCAAGCATCTCCTGCACCTCATTGACCCGCACGTTCACTTGGTTGACGGTCATGCCAGTTTCGATCACGGTGGTATGGGTCGAGGTGACCGTTGCTGACATTCCATCCACCACGCGACCCGTGCGTTTCGACTCGGTCAGCGTCTCAGCCCCAACCAAATCCGCCTCCACTCTGGTTAGCTTGTCCAGCTTACCCATGGCCCCCTGGATAGCATCATTGCTCCCCAGCAGGATATTGCGCGTGAACTTGAGCAACCGACCGCGGCG
This sequence comes from Aspergillus caelatus, assembly GCF_009193585.1. Taxonomy (NCBI): domain Eukaryota; kingdom Fungi; phylum Ascomycota; class Eurotiomycetes; order Eurotiales; family Aspergillaceae; genus Aspergillus; species Aspergillus caelatus. The sequence goes on from NW_022475286.1 coordinate 45,825, forward strand.
AATGGTTTTCGTCGAGAGGGCAAGAATCTCGACCAGTGTCACGAGAATATCGCTGAGCTTATTGCTGAGATCATCCGAGATGGACTCCCGGCTATAGGCCTTCAGTCGGATCGTGAAGTCCTAGACGGGGTTTAGACACCATTGCTCTCCATCACCGGTGGATCCCTTAGTCACCTTCAATGTTCCCATCAAATCCTGGATCGCATCGTAGGACGCAGACACCCCCTTCGCCGCCCCCATCAAGTAGGTCACGGCCCCAAAGACAAGGCTACTCGGCGGGAAGACCATGGAGGCACCGCCAGCGGCCAAATCACCGAACAACTGCACCGGGATCATCGCGGCGTTGAGAACATCGAAAATCGCGCCCCTCTTCTCGCGAAATTCGCGAAAGCTGTTGTTCCTTGCGTCGATTTCTTTCGTTAGATCCTCGACATTCTGAATCTTTGCCAGGAATTGCACGTCGAACGGCTCGTCGGTGATCTCCTGGTACTTCTTTATTGCCCGTTCATAGATGGCGGGGATCTGGTTCTTCGGAACCGTCATTTTTGCTGCGAGTCTATGGAAAGAGATGGTCGCTACCTCCACAATGCATGATCAAGAAAGAACACCTGTGGGAGAAAGCTTCATATCGAGTGATGGTGGGATAGCCCGCTTTATACTAATTGCGCAACTTTAGGCCGAGCCCTCCAAGAAAGCGAGAAATCGTGCTGATTGGTGTCTTCGCCGCAGTAGAAACGAATCAGACAGTGGGGCCAGCCATCATCTGACAATCTTCAGGCACTTAGGCTTCTATTCCTGTCAGATTCTGGCTGGATATCTGATCCTTCCTGTATGCCTGTCAGCATCGCTTGTAGTATTAGTGTCGAATCAAAACCACAACGGACGAATGCAGGCTCACCGGACCTCAGCTGCGGCTGGCGAGAGCGGGGGTCCTTTACTCCTTTACGAGGGGCTGAAAGAAATTATCTCCCAGGGCCAGAACAGATTGGCGGGCTGCTAATCACTAGTCCGTGGCTTGGATATCGGGGATGCTATTGGTGTGGTTGTGGTGGGCCGGAATCTAGCTCGCCTCGACTAACTACCGAGTAGGAAATTCCTCAGGACCACACTTGCCCTGAAGGGGTCAAGATACGAACCTTAACTAATGACTGGGTTGGAAAGAGGAGATGAATTCGGATTTACCTACTGGCTTTAAAGTAGAGTCAAGATTTGTTTGTGGGTATCCCTATGAGAGTCAAGGTTTTAGCAGAAACCCATCGAGCCGATCGTTCCTGTCTTATCAAAAGTCAAAAAGGAGATTGAGCGTCTGAAATAATATGTATATAGTGATATATTCATAACAATTCATACTATCGGCGCTCGGCAATCTGATACCCGCTCATTACCAGGAGATTGGAAAAAGCCCTAGTGCGCCAGAACGAAGGACCATATATCAGCATCTCCAAGTCTGAGAACGAATCCGATTTCACATGTTCTCCTACCGTATATCATTTCGCCATAAGCCCTTCACAATATTTTTTTTTTTTTTTTCGGGCAGGAAGAACCAATATTGAGGAACGATTCGAGGTGATAGGCAAATCCATGACATCAACACAGCACACGACAAACGAGATTCAGCCACGCATCAACCATCACCATGGGAGCCATTTTTTATGCTGACTAGGATTGATCAAATCTACTATTTCTCGCGAAGCAGCAAGTCGAGGCTTCACATCGATAGGCTTGACGGGTTTGTTCTATTAGAACGGCGCAACGTAGTACGGTAGAGGTGCGCAAATTCGGTGTCCATGAATTATGAAGTACTTCAGTACCTGGACCCAGGAATGGTTCCATACTACAAAGTTTTCAGGTCCAACAATTGGTCAAGTCGATATATGTATTCTGGGAATGATCGCTACCTGTCATGGTCCGATGTCCCAAGTACAGACATATATATATATATACACAGTATGTTGAAACAGGATTGCGGCTTCTAGCCCTGTTGCAACCACATTTGTCCTGAGGAACCTGTACTTTATGCATAGGAACCAGGCCATCGTGACTTTTACTTTTGCCTCGGCTTTCACAAGCGTCACCAGATATTTTCTTTCCTCATTTACTGATCTCGACCCTAGAAAAAGTCGAGGCCGTGACGTCATCAGGTTCGGACAATGTGCGTGTGGAGCAAACCGGTGGAGTCGGGAGAATTCGGAAGCCAATGATATAAGACAGCAGCCCTCGAGGAACCGGTTCTGCGATATCACGAATGCAGGCACGACGATGTAAAAATCAGTCGAACCAGTGATGGAGACAATTACTGTGTTCAGGATGGAGATCATCCACATCGTCAACGTCATCGATCTTCTGTCGGAATGTCGGTGCTCTCTGGTCGATTAAGCCGACGGCTGTAAGAATAAAAGACCTGGGGAAGATTCACCAACTCTTTCTTGTTCCATTCGTCTTGTCAGCTCCAGTCCTGCACATGCCCCGGATGTATTTTCCAGACCAACAAGAAACGCACGCCGTTCACGCGGAAAGCAGCCCGTCTTCTGGCAATGGCACCGACTATGAATCCAATGCGCCCGTGGACATTGCCGATGAGCTCGCAGAAAAGCAAAGCTCCCGCTCGGATGGCAAGCGGGAGCTGAAGGAAAGCGATTGCTACGAGATCCTGGGCTACTCGTGGCCACGATGGAAGAAATGGACTTATCTCGCCGCGGTCGCGTTCGTGCAAGTTTCGATGAACTTCAACACTTCAGTCTATCCAGCTGCCGTCAAACCTCTCTCTGAGGCCTTCAATATTAGCGAGCAACACGCTCGGACGGGCCAAATGGCCTATCTAGTGACCTATTCTATCGGGTGCGAGCTGTGGGCGCCCTGGTCGGAGGAATTCGGTCGTTGGCCCATTCTCCAGCTCTCCATGTTCCTGATCAACATCTGGCAACTTCCAGCAGCCCTTGCCCCCAACTGGGGCTCTATGGTGGTCGCTCGTGCATTGGTTGGTTCTCCCCCCCGTGGCAAGCGAGCGTTCGAGAACTAGGCAAACTAACAGCGCATAGGGTGGCATTTCTACTGCGGGTGGCAGTGTCACTCTCGGTCTGATTGCCGATATCTACGAGTCCGAGACACAGCAGTTCCCTCTTGCCTTTATCGTCCTATCCTCTTGTATTGGTACCAGCATTGGTGGTGTGATCGGTGGGCCAATTGCGCGCTGTAAGCAACCATTCTTTTTTCTCTGCCGTTGGATGCGAGCTTCTGGCTAACCAATGTGGTTGACATTTATTCAGTCCTTGACTGGCAATGGTTCTTTTGGATCCAGCTCATCTTCGGAGCAGTAACCCAGGCCATCATCTTTTTCATGCCCGAGAGTCGTTCCACCATCATCATGGATAGGGAGGCTAAGCGCCGCCGGAAGTCAGGAGAAGACCCGAATATCTACGGACCAAACGAGCTGAAAGTTCCTCGCATCTCCTTCAAAGAAGCCGGCAAGATCTGGATGCGACCATTTCACATGCTGTTGCGCGAGCCCATTGTCCTGTGCTTGTCCCTGCTGTCTGGTTTCTCCGATGCTCTGATCTTCACCTTCCTCGAAAGCTTTGCCATCGTTTACGAGCAGGGATGGGGCTTTGGTACGCTTGGGCAAGCGTGGGCGGTGATTCCCATCAACGCGGCCTACTTCATCGCCTACTTCAGCTACTTTCCCTGGTTCATGCGGGATGAGAAGCTGCGTGTCCGACACGGGGATGCGGCGATCCCACCCGAGCGTCGCCTCAAGTGGCTGCTCTTCCTGGCGCCATTGGAGCCCATCGGGTTGTTCGGTTTTGCTTGGACCACCTTTGCCGCAGGCGACTCGCGCAATGTCCATTGGATCGCGTCGATGATCTTCTCCGCATGTGTCGGGATTGCCAACTACGCGATTTACCTTTCCTCCGTGGATTACATGGTCGCTTCCTATGGCGTCTACTCGGCCTCCGCGACGGGGGGTAATGCTTTCGCTCGTGATCTTCTCGCTGGTATTTCCGCCATGTACGCGACGCCCATGTACAGCAATATTGGCGACGAGTGGCATGTTCAATATGCGAGCACCATTTTGGCTTGTCTTTCCTGTCTCGTTGTCATTCCCATCTATATCTTCTATTGGAAGGGACCGCAAATTCGTGCAAACAGCAAGTTCGCTGCCACGCTGGCAGCCGATAGAGTGCAGAACAAAGGGCGACGTGTGAGCCAGATCAGTGCTGAGCCGTGATGGGGAAATAAGCAGATACAAATGCATATGTAGTATGAGTGGAAATCGCGCGTGGGGCCTTTTGTTCTTGAAACCTGTATATATGAATTGTCATGAACGATTGAATGACGGAATGTTCTATTTACTCTGTGTCTATTGAACTTTTCTGACGAAGTAAGCCTCCTTTAGCCCATGTAAAATAAATCCTTACACCAAAATCTAGTCTGAATCCCAACATGCACCGGTCACTATCCTCGCGCAGTATGGCATCACAGTATGCCTGCAAGCACCTAGTGAGTCTCTATTCACGACGTAACTTATTTACCACCCGTTGTGCCAACATGATCAAACTATTAGCGTTAAGGACGTCAAACGTAGTTACTGTGGCCCCCATCTGAGCCTTGATCCAATTCCGCAGTTCCACCATGGAGAGAGAGTCCAGCCCATACACTGATAGGGGTTGCCCAGGCTCAATCTGCTGGTTTTCATTATAGCGCAACATCCGCGCTAGCCGAGTGGCGAGGATGCTCAGACACGGTTCGTGCAGTTCATCGGCTGCTACATCAGCGCGAATCATGGCGTGGAACGATTGGAGTGCGGCCGCGAGCTCGTCCGTCGGTTTTCCTGCATTGCCTTGGGAGTTCGAATTACCGCCAAAAAGTCCGCGGAAGCGAGGATCGGATCGGAGGCCAGATTCGGTTGGATCTTGAGGCACGGCGAGTCCAGTTATGAGCCGGGTTGGGATTTCCGAAGGCCCTGAATCCGGCTGGTGGGTAGACTGAAGAAACTGCTGCCGGAGGGAATAATCCACCATACAATGGAGCACACGCTCGGGGATGCCAACCAACTCCCCAGAGGCTTCAAGACGCTGAGATAAGTCCTCCGATTCTGCCACAACCCCAACATCTTCCACCACACCCAGGTTAATCGTCTGGGCGGCAAGACCCATGGATCGTCGATGACCGGCGAAAGAGTCAAGGAAGCTGTTGGCAGCCGCATAGTTTGCTTGGCCTGGGGCGCCCACCACGCTCGAGATGCTTGAAAGGAGGAGGAAGAAGTCTAGTTCAAGACCGCATTCGATGGAGACATTGTGCAGATTCCATGTGCCTTGGACCTTTCCCTCGATGGATTCGTGAAACTCGTTGATTGTCATCAGCTCATAGGGTCGGTCACGCAGGAGCATCACACCCTGTACAACACCCTTGATGGGAACAGGAGCTTGGATAAATGCCTGTTGCACGTCGACCTTGCGCGAAACATCACCGCGGCAGACATGCACATGGCATCCCAGGGACTGACAATTGGTAATGACCGATTGTGAGCGAGGATCCGCACATCCGCTACGAGACATCACCACCAAATGGCGGGCACCTCGCTGAGCCAGGTGCAAGGCTAAGCTACCACACAGGCCTTTGAGACCGCCTACAATGAGATAGGCAGATCCGGCGTTGAACGTTATATCCCGGTGCAGAGGGCGTACCGCGGCGGTTAGCTTTTCCGTGGTAGCCATGCCTTGGATCACAACCTTTCCTATGTGCTTTCCACTGCGCATGAAAGAAAAGGCCTCCGCGGCCTGGGTGATAGGATAGGTTGTAATCTGATCAATAGGGCGGATATGACCATTGATTGCAAGGCTAAAAACACGGCGAAGGATACTAATGCTTGATGAGTATATGGAAGTTCAATGAACATCATGTTAACGTACCTAGGCAATTTCCGTAACAGCCTGGGGTGTGAAAGGTCTACAGCACGGAATGAACAGCCCCGGTCGAACGGCTCCATGGATAGAGCATTACGCTCCACCATATCCCTCTTGCCAAGCTCGACCAGAATGCCCCCAGCGGCACACAATCTCCAGGTTGCATCGAGTAAGTCGCCCGTGATCGAGTTCACGATCACATTGATGCCCTCTCCATTGGTGGCCTTCATGATCTCCGCGGCAAACTTGGAGCATCTGGATGAGAACATGCGTTCATAGGGGATCTTATATGTGTCATGTAGGAAGCGACGCTTTGCGTCACTACCAACTGTCACGTAGATCTCAGCTCCGACATATTGAGCCAATTGAATACAGGCAATGCCAACACCCCCGGAAGCTGAATGAATAAGGACGGACTGTCCGGGTTGTAGGTCTGCCATATCAAACAGAGAGTAGAGTGCTGTGCAGAACGCGACCGGGATCGTAGCTGCCTCGCTGAACGACATGGTGTTGGGGATAGGATGTGTGAATTCCAATGGGACCTGGATACGGTTGGCGAAGGCTCCTTTCTCCATGAAGACGACAGAAGTCCCGATAATAGATTTATCATCAATGTTCGACCCAACACGACGAATGATGCCGGACCCTTCCAGACCCAGTAGATGTTCATTCTCAGGCACTATGCCCATCGTAACCGCAACGTCTTTGAAGTTTAGTCCCGCAGCCTGAATCTCAATTTCAACATGATTGTCGGCGAGGGTGTCGTCCGGGGTTTGGACGAAGCGTAGGCCTTCTAGAGTGCCGATATCCTCGGCTACTAGACGTGTGATGGGACCATTGGTGGATAGTGATGTCTCCACAAAACCCTCCCGCCATGATTGAATATCATGGCTCAACGGATGGTAAGGTACGACCCGGTGTATGTGTAGGATACCATCTTGCTCCACATATTCATTATCGGTCACTAGACCAGTTTCGCGCACCTGGAGTTGTTCCAAAACTAGAGGAAGACAGACCAGTGCTGCTGACGCATCTTGACTTTGTATGTCCAAGGTCATCAGTGTAGCCGCAGGATCCTCAGATCGGATTGAGCGGAAAAGCCCAGCAGCTAGCGCACTACCTGGCTCAGAGGCGGAAAGTTGGCCGCCTCGAGTGACCCAGACAAGCTTGCAGCCGCTGGTAATAAGATGGCGGAGGCACAGCCATTGTGCCTCAGTGATGTCCATTAGGAGGGGCGAGTATAACTCATCCAGAATAAGGACTGAAGCACCAGCTGGGACATTTGCGGTCACATAATCATGCTCAGCTATTTGCCACCCTGCTTCTGTCAAGGACTGTTCGGCCATAGGAGGTAGGACAGTCTTTTCTCCCATACGGATGACATGCAGCTGCTTGGCGGTTGGCGGAGTAGAGTCTGCGACCATTGGTGGTATGCATAAAACGCATGCCCGTCGCTGAGATGGGATGGAGAGCACCCTTGCGAATTTCATATTCTCAACTATGTAGGCCAACGAAGATTCTGAGTCAGGGCCAAGACGAGCCTCTGTGTGATCGATTGCCAGTATATAACCGTCAAGCGAGAGTAGGTCTTTCACGGCCCTCACGACGGCCGCTGATCTTTGAGGCAAAGGCGAGATGGCCTTGAGTATTATCAGGTCAAATTGTTCCTGTTTCCCAACACCTAAGTGGCTGCATTCGGGATCTAGGAGCTGGAAGGAGGTGTTTGCTTGATCGCGATAGTTCGACTCCACGCTAGAAAGATTTGTGGCATCGCGGGCTATATAACGGTATTGGCACTGCAAGTCATCATCTGTTTCCAGAGATTCAAGCCACAGGCTTCCAGGTTCACGCGTTCCTAGATCAATTTCAAGCACCTTCAGGGAGGGCTTCCTGTGGACCATTAACCGAAGAAGCAACGGAGTCATATTCGTGTGCACTTGTCCAAGTTGTTTTATGGCCTCCCCGTTCAGCGTGGAAATATCCGGCTTCAGGACATCGTGGACGAGGGTATGCCGATTTATCGGATCAATGCCCAAATCAATCCTGTGACTCGATAATCCGGTCATTCGAATTAGTAGAGCACCGCTAGTTGGGTCATATACAGAAGTGCTTCCTAGATAGCTCTTCTCGGTATCTTCTCTCCCACGCCCAGAGTAATAGCTAGAAGCGACCGCTATACCCGCGCGTGGTCGATGGGTGGGGTTAATAATCAGGTCATCGACCATAGCGGGGATTAGAGTCTCAGCCATTCTGCTGCGGTCTCCAGCGATAGCTGCAGGTACAACGGCTCGGAGTACACCGTCAAGCGCGGCAGGATGAACAGGATACAAAGACTGAGGATCATGAGCTGAAGGGGGGTCGGCTAGTGTGATCAATGCGCGAGCCCGTCGCTGACCAGCACGCGATTCCACTTTCTCCAAGAGATGAAATGCAGGACCATAGTGATATCCCAGCTCGGCGCAGGCCTTGGTCCATAGATGCCCGGGAGAGGCATGCTGGAATGGTGCTATATCCGTCTCATCTGCTGGGTCAATAACGGGCTCCTGGAGCCGGATTAATCCAGTTGCATGTTGGGTAATGGTACCATCTCTATGAGATGATATCGAGAACTCAGACCAGTTCTCATTTCCTCCTTGGGATGGGTTCATTGTAAGATAGACTTCACTCTCTACATCTTCTTCCAAAACAAGCGCCGCATTGAATCGGATATTCCGCAATTGGTACCCTAATTCATTGGGAAGGGGAAATGGACGGCTTTGTTTACGCATACAGCTGGTCTGGTACATTGCCTCGACTGCCATTGCGATGTATCCCGATGCAGGAAAGACGACGTCCGTCCCGATTAGGTGATCTCGCAACCACGGGAGATGACTGAGATCCATGGTTTTCTTAAATGTTGGATGGAGCCACGATGTGCCGAGGATTTTACTTCCCAGCAAGTCATGGTGAACAAAGGGTCGGAATCTCCAGTCCTTGCTAGATTGTGTCTCGTGCCAGTACGATGTGGAATGGTCCCAGCAGTAGTTCGGCAGGTCCACGATCACCATGGGGCGGGTTCCTTCTCTGTCTGCAATAACCCTCTCCAGATCGACGGGAGCCCCGGCCAGAAAGAGTTGACCGGCGACTGCGAGTGTGCTATGTATTGAATCAGAGCCTCGATTCAATGCGGAATGATAGGGAACCTTGGATGGTGTCCCCTCGAGGGCCCTTTGGATCTGTGTGATGGGTCCTTTCAGCGCGCCATGAGGCCCAATTTCAACCAACAACGCCACCGGGTTGTTACCACACAACATGGTACCAGCCGCATCCTGGAAGCGAACAGGAGAGGTCATGTTCCTCTTCCAGTATTCAATGTCCGGACACTCCTCTTGCTGGGATCCCGTGACCGATGAAAACATTGCGATATCGCCTGGTGATGGGATCTCCCGCGCGACTGTTGGGAGGTCACGGTTGAGCAGAGTCTCATACACCTCACCAATCGTCTCCATATAGGTCGAGTGATACGCAAGCTCTACTTGCAGCATTCGAGCGAACACGCCACCCTCCGTGAGTCTGGCTTTGACCTGCTCCAGCACCGAGGTAAGCCCAGATAATGTCACGCTTGCAGGGCTATTGTAACACGCAATCTCAACCCCTTCCAACCCATCAATGTAAGGCGTGACTTGCTCTCCACCTAATCCGACCGCGAGCATCCCGAGAGGTGGCGTATCGTTTAACTGCGCCTTCTCGGAAGCCAGACCACGATGGTATGCAACAACGATAGCTTCGGCATCGCTCAGGTAGCCCGCCGCATAGGCAGCTGCAATCTCGCCCGAGGAATGACCAACCACACTGGTGGGCGAGATCCCCCAACTTCGGAAGAGTTCGATGATTGCTATCTGCAATGCGGTGACTAGTGGTTGACTGAGCTCCGGATTTCGGATATGATCAGGGCTACATGGCTTGGTCAACTCGTCATATAATGACCATGTCGGCTTGGTGGGCAGACGCTGCAACACAGTTTCCAGTTTTTCAACACATTTCCTTGCAACAGGAAATGATGTCAATAGTTCTAAGCCCATCTGAGGCCATTGTGCGCCTTGGCCGGTAAAGACAAAGCCCACATTCACGGCGTTTACACTTTTCTTCCCGTAAACTGCCGTTGCTGGGTCGATATGCTTTAGGTCATCGGTGATGAGGTAGCCCCGGTGGAAGTGTTTGCTTCTGCGCACGCCGAGTGTGTAGGCCACATCTCGGACATTAAGGTGTACGCTTGGGCTGGTACAATGTTGAGAGAACTTCTCAATATAACGGTGGAGAGAGTCCCGATTGTTTGCTGAGAAGCAGAGTATATGTGGTTGCTTGGCAGCCTCTTCTGTTACAGAATCCGGACTAGGAGCCGTGTAGGACGTTTTATGTGTGGGACAGTAATCCAAGTGAACCACCTTGGGCTCTTCCAAGATAGCGTGAGAGTTGCTGCCGCCAAATCCAAAATTGTTCACACCTACGCGTCGAAATGGGACGTCGTTGGGGAAAGGGACGACACTTCGACTCACCTTGACCTTCAATCCACTGAAGTCAACTGTCTGGTTTTAGCACACACGCACACACTCTCTCTCGGGAATACCATTTCTTCGCTTGTTACGTACTATTAGGATTCGGCGTTTCAAATGTCGGATTGCCTGGAATGAGCCCTGTTTCTAAGATCATGATGGCTTTCATCAAGCCGGACAAACCCGCCGCAGTCTCCGAGTGCCCGATGTTACTTTTTATCTAAATTACTCATCAGTATCTGTCAATAAAAGATGCGATCTCCATACTGATCCAATGTGCAGTGGTCTATCATGCGCCCGTGACGGTGCAAAGACAGAGGAGACGCCGGTCACCTCCACCGGGTCTCCAGCTAAGGTGCCGGTACCATGGCATTCAAGGTACGACGTAAGAGAAAGGTCGGTGATGTTAGCATTCTCATATGCGGTGCGCACCGCCGCGGCCTGGGCATCAGCGCTGGGCGATGCAATACCAGGCGTGCGACCGCTGTGATTATTCGAGGTACCTCGAATGACTGCTCGAATTGGGTCTCCATCCTGTATGGCATCGTCAAGTCGTTTCAGAATCACTGCATTGATTCCTTCTGCCTTTATATACCCGTCTGCCTTGGCATCGAATGTGTGGCAGCGCCCTGTTGGCGAGTGGGTGTTTCTGATCGGTCCAGCTGCATCGAATCATCAGTCGCTGAAGTCTAGCACCGTTCATGCTATACATACTGTCACAACCATATTCCGGGCTAGTTTTCCATCAGCATATTTATATCTCTCTATTTGAATGGGTTATGCGACTATGGCTTACTGCAGCACCAGGTTGGATGCCGCGACGACGGCTCCATTGATCTCTCCAGTTTGAAGAACTTTACATGCCATGTCTAGTGCCACCAACGAGCTGGAGCATGCGGTATCAAGGGACATGCTGCATCTTCATCAGTATTCTAATACTAGGAGCATCTACCGCAGGATAAAATGTACCTAGGACCTGTAATACCCAGGAAGTGACTGACGCGATTGCTCAACATGGTTCCGGAGCCACCGATACCCGCATTCACCGGCCTGGAGTCTGGATCCCGGGCGAATACGTCCCAGTAGTCTGGTCAAGTGTCAGCGTGTAATTCCAATCGTAAGTAGGAGATGATTGTTATAAACCTCCAGGATGACCTCCGACGAAGCAACCATATCGTTGGCCTGCTAGCGACTCTAATGTAATACCGGCATTCTCCAAAGCTTCATAGATCACCTCGAGTATGATCCGTTGTTGCGGATCCATGGCCGTTGCCTCCTGCGCTGAAATGTTAAAGAATGACGCATCGAACTTCGCCGGGTCGACGGATTCCATAAACATGGCGCCGGGGGAGCGCATTGTTTTGGGCCGATCAGACCCATCATAGAAGGCGTCCACGTTGAATCGTGTTGTTGGAACCTTGGTGTCGGCCACACCCTCGTTCATCAGGAATTCCCATAGTTTCTGAGGGGTATCACTATGTCCGGGCAATCGACATGCCATGCTAACCACGGCGATCGGCTCCTGGATGGATCGAACGGGCCCCGTCGATAGGGAGGAGTCCGAGGTCTGTGGTGTCATAGCCATGTTAAGAGAAGATCGATAGGGTATATTACATAGAATGATCGATAGAGAGAGTTGAAGGATGTTGAGGAGGACAGTCAGGTAAGTAAATACCTGAGCGAAGTTGTCCATCGCCTTCTCCCACGCTTACTGGCTCCATTCGCCCATTTCTTGGCGAATCCCTTAGCTTGGTTTCATCAGGGATCTGCATCCTGACATGTGTGAAGAAATGGATCTTCCGCACACGAAGGGCTGAGCAGAATGACATGCATATCTCGGATGCTGTTTCCCGCGCCTTATCCTCTGTCTAGAAAGTCTTAACTTTCCACAGGGCTGGCTGAGCTGTGAGATATCAAGCCACTACGCCACTCTATGATATGCCGTTGCAACTAGACAAGGCTATCAAAGATACCCCGCCATATCTCGCGCGGGGTATTCACGAGGATGGTCTATCCTTACTCTTTATGCAGAGAAATCACGTCCTCGGCGATTGATTCCCGAAAGGATGATCTTCCTCGTATTGACTCTCCACTCTTAATGCTCAAAGGTGGAGATTGTCTCTGGACCTCCGCATTTGCCCGACCCCTTGTTTCATTTGTAGCATTTTATTTCCTTCTGTTCCGGTTGGAATCTTTGTTGTCCTCTCGGGTGCAATGTTGTCATTTGGCCTACGCATCCAAATCGCCCACAACGGAATCAATACACGCATGTACATATATCAAGCCGAGGTCTTTCCAGCGGGCCCACATGTAGAACAAGTGAGATAAGTAGACATCAACAAACGGTCATGGTTTTACTATGGTGTGTAGCTATCGGCTATATTCATATGGTCATAGAGTGTCTCCTTATCCACATCATTGTCCACCAACTGTCGGAATATCCCCTGTCGGGACTGCATCAAATCCTGGGGAGACCCAAATTCCACTGCCCTTCCTTCATGGAGGACGAGCACACGGTCAAAGTCGGCGATAGTTTGCAAACGATGTGCGATAACAATAAGGGTCGGATTCTTTTCGCCCATCTGAGAGCGGATAGAGCGCTGGATTAACTGATCTGTACCGTGATCCATAGCCGATGTCGCCTCATCCATCACCAGCACAGCTGGGTCTGACAGCATCGCTCTTGCAAGGCAAAGGATCTGGCGTTCACCACAAGAGAGATTGGATCCCCCATCGGACACCAATGCGTGCAGCGCTTCAGGACTCTCCCAGGAGACGCGCTTAAGTGCCCGGATTAGCGAGTCATCGGAATACTTGTCAAATGGATCCAGGTTGGATCGCACGGTGCCCGTGAAAAGGATTGGGTTTTGCGGGATCATCGCAAGTCGTCGGCGCAGATGATGCAATTTAATCGTGCTTATATCAATACCATCAATCAAAATGGCCCCCTCGCGTGCCTCTAGGCAGCGGAGGAGGGCCAGTGCCAGCGAGGATTTGCCTGCCCCAGTCCGTCCAACGACTCCAATTCGTTGTCCGGGTTCCACGGCAAAGGTAATATTGTGAAGAACTGGAGAGGCCTCCGGCGAGTAGGCCACAGTCAGGCTCCTGACACACAATCTCCCCTCGGTGGGCCACCCGTCAGGAGCAGTTCCACCTCCACTGGTTTCTGTCGGTACCTCAGTATACTCCACGGCTCGTTCCACAGCACTGAAATCCATCTCTGCGGTCGCATACGTCCGACTGAGCATGACCAGTGCATGGCACAGGTGATTGGTAAAAACCAGGGCGAACCCAGCGAAAGAGCCAGTGATTGAAGGGCTCCTAACAACGAAGAAAAGCGTAAATAATGAGAAGAGCGTGCCCAACACATTGATACGAAAGGTCAGCCACCGGTTGAGCAGATATAAATACCAAGAAGTCTTGGCCTGTTGGTCGATCTTTGCATGCATCATGCTGGTATAGTCTTCCCTCCGGCAGAATGCATGGATTGTGCTAAGGCCTTGCGAGGACATGTTGAAGTGTTCATATACGGTTCCCCTGGTGGTTGCCTCGAGGTGTTTAATCTCACAGACCGCCACGACATATCGCTTAGTATACCAAATGACCGCGCAAAGAAGGGCCGCGGCGATGATTGTCAGCGCCGGACAAACCAATATCGCACCCATGATCACACCAACACAGTCCATGGCAGCACTGAAGAGCCCGATCAGATCAAGTCCCAGTCGCGAGTCAATGAGATAAAAGTCAGAAGCGAACAGATTGATCAAACTCCCTGTAGGTACGGATTCTAGCCACTGGATTTGTGCTCGTAGGAGGGCATGAATTGTTTGGTGGAATAGCTCCCTGGCGGCTTGAAGCGACACATCAAACACCAAGTAGGATCGCAACGTTCCCAGGACACATGCGGTACATGCAATAATGATATAGCCAAGCGTGTAATATCCCATTCTCCTGGCGTCTGGTATGGTCGAGGATCCGCTTTCGGTCCACAGGCGCACCCAGGAGTACTAGGTTTTTAGCATTAGTGTATTGATTATAATGGCATTTCAATAGCAGACAGGTAAGGGTACATACCAAGACAAGAAGAAGACCGTTATAGGAAACATAGCACCCGGCTACGACAGCCCACGGCCTCCAGCCACCGCTGGTTTGAATGTACTGTCGTAAAATGCCCCGTCGAACTGGATTCTTTCGTGATCGGCTATCTTCCACCGAGGCGAAACTTGCGTTCTCTGTAGTAACATCTCCCGACATTAATGGGTCGTTTGTATGTGATGCTAGCGTTGAATTTGCTGTCTGTATCTGGTGTTTGTCTTCATGACCTGGTGAATCTTTATTCGCCTCGGGGGTTTCGTCCACTACATGGGATGGGATTCCTGCGAAAGCAACTGTCCCATTATCGAGGGATACAAGATATTTGGTCTTAGGGGCACAGAGCTGAACATGGTGCGTTACCAAAATTCGCGTTCGGCCTTCGGCGAGTTCACCTGTCAAGGCATGCATGAAGATATGCCGCGCTGTGTGAATATCCACAGCACTGAAAATATCATCTAGTAGCAGGATTTCCGCTCGTGAATACAAGGCTCGAGCAAGTGCAACACGTGTTTTTTGTCCCCCACTCAGCTTACACCCATTGGGCCCGATATCAGTGAGATCGCCCTGCTCCAGGTGCTCAAGGTCTTGTGTCAACGCACAGGCATGCAACACGGATCGGTATCTTTCTGGCTCAAGAGGGAGGCCGAAGAGAATATTTTGACGTATCGTGGCAGCTTCATTCCACGGGATTTGGGGGACGAATGCAACGGCGTGGTCAATCACCCACCTCTGCTGTGTAGTGGCTGCCTCTCCGTATATCTCATCGTATGTCGCTGGTATCGGACGTCGCACGATCCCGGACTGTATGCGGCATTCGCCCAGAATCGTTCGTAGCAACAGGCTCTTGCCCATGCCCGTGGCACCCGTGATAATGCTTAACTCCTTTGGTGGGAAACTTGTTGTTACGTCGCGCAAGCTCCCTGAGCGTTGAGATCCTTCCGAGCTTTCGTAACCTATCGTGGCGTCCTGAAACTCTATACGCTCCCCTGGCATTGTGATTGATGACATCTTCTCAGGTTGAAGAAAGCTGCCCATCCGCCTTAAGCTGATCCTGGCGCCAACAATCCCAGACCAAAGGTCAGGAATGAGCCCCAGGATGAACTGAATGTATCCCAGCAGGGACAATGCAGGAAACGCCACGGAAGGAGTCAGACTCCCATGTATCCACGTATATAACCCTATAGCTGTCGCGGAGACCAAGACAGGTCCGACTAGATGGCAAGCCAAATTCATTAAATACCAGTGGAAAGCAGTGCGGTGTTCCTGCAGCCCTCGTTCAAGAAGCTGATTGATTTTAGCTTCCCAATTGCGTTCCAGTGCGGCGATCTTGACCTGTCGGATACATTGTAGGGCCTCGGTTAGTGCAGCCATTTTACTATCCCGAAGGCCTGTCAAGGCGCGCTCCGCTGCTCCGTACCTCTGCAGACAGATCCGGTGCAACGGCGTAATAACCAGCAGGGTGGAAAGTCCGGCCAGCAAACTTTGCCATCCTAGTAGGTGTGCCAGCAGGGTGCTCGCGACAATGAGTTTCATTGCCTGTAGAACATTCGAATAGAGAAACCCTGCCGCGGTCGCAATGCGTTGTGTATCCATAGAGATCAGGTTTGTGAGGTTTTGCTCGTTGAGGCTATCCGCAGCCAGTTGAGAGTGACTGATGGCTTTGTTGTACAAGATCGCCGTCAGTTGCTGCGTCAAGGGAACCGAGATCTTGTTTATGGCCAACCACAACAGCCAGTTCTCGAGCCACGCCGAGAACCCAATCGTGAGGCCACAAACCAATGCCCACCACGCCAGGGCGGCAGTCTCTGATCGTCTCGCTGATTGTTCTTCGAGCAATTGTAGCATCCTCCACAATGCTAACTGTGGTGTAAACGCTACCAGAGCCAGTGGAAGAGAAAGAATAATCTGATTTCGCAGGCACTTGCCATGCGAAAGGAGCAATAGCCTGAATAAAGACTGTTCATCACAGCGAGGTGATGCACCTTTGCACGCGGCTTGGAAAAACTCTTCCTCCAGAGTCCTTGCTCGTGTCCGATCATCCAGCTCCGGCAGGTCATCCAAAGTGACGCGACGTCGGGCTTCGGCCAGGGCGACCAATTCGCTCACCCAGTGGAAGGAAAGACGCCCCAGAACGGAGGATGAACCTTCGCCATCAATTGCCTTTCCGTCCCGGAATATGCGGGATCGTCGCGGCAACGACAGAGTGATCAAGATTGATATTCCCATGATGGCTTGGTTCATCTTCGCCATCACAGGGAGCGCCTCCGTAGATTTCTCCAACCCCTCGCTTGTGCCTTGCTCCACTATTAAGAGTAGTGCTGCTACGAAGCAGCTCAGGCATCCTCTCAACCCAATCAAATATCTTGCAGTAGATACTGACTCGGTCACCAGCGTGGTATGATGGATCAGCATGACGATCTTACAGCTGTCAGTATAGACTACAAGTCACACAGTTCTAGACTCACCCAGGTCATCAACTGCAGCCAGCGTTCAAGGAGGAACCCATTATTCGCGGGCGTAGCAACACGGAGGATGGCGATGAAGCAACCACACGCCATGCATGTCAACAGAAACCAGATTCGCTGGACCGGTTTCAGTGTAGGTCTTCCATTCTTCTCGGTATATCCGTGGCTACCATCACGCGTGCTACTCACAAAGGTCAAGAGACCTGCGGTGACCTGGCGGAGAGCAGGAAAGCTCAATTGCAGCACCAATCCTGCCCCAATAATATGGACAAACACGGATAGTTCTTTGACCCCAGTCATCCTGACATGTCGCACCACCCATGTATCCGATAGCGATGTTATAAATGCTACTGCTAACGCCGGGTCAACATGCCGCTAACCGCGCGGGGCGAAAGGGATACGAGAATCCTTCTTGGCAACAAAAACAACGCGGGTAAAACCCTGGACATTGATCTCGAAGGATGAAAGGGAACCAAGACAAGTAAGAAAAAATAATAATAATAATAATAATAAATAAAGAAATAAACCAAAAAAACTAAAAGGAAAATAAACGAACAATTAACGTGACTGATGATAGGAGTTCAAATGGGCAAAGAAAATTCCCAAAAATTCCCCAAAAATTCCCCGTCGGAAGTCGGGGCATTACGGATCTTTAGGTCTCTTCGTTCAGGCAGCTTTAGACTTACTATGTATAGTTCGTGTAGGATATCTTTCTGGTTGGCACGATGTCTTGAAACCTGGCTCCACCATCGATAACCTCGGTATTGCTGCAATGATTCTCAACCTTCGGAATCATCGTTGTTGCGTACGTGCAGTTGGACCGACGTGAAGTATATATTAGTATATTTGGGAATCAGCAACCCTGGCGTAATGAACAAAACATGTCGAGGTGGTCCTTGTAGGAATACAAAGGATTTTTGAAGGGTTCAAATTAAAAAGCCAGGCTTGGTTCAAATAGATAGGACAACTCCCTTTCATTATCCTTACCTATCCTAACCATTTGCTAGGTACGCCACTTCAACTGAAGATAAGATAAAAATCACCCCCGTCCTCAATTCTATAAAAGGATGCAGACGGCGAGGATATAATACAATCTCCAGGGACCGTTTCCAACGGACCTTTGGCTATTTTGCATCCACTCACATAGTCAACCTTCGCCCGACACCCGTCAGAGAAAAAGGACGATCCACACCTCGGACAATCACCGCCCGTCTCTTAGTGTATGATCATAGACCCTAAGTCTTGATATCAGTATATAAGCCTTTTCACCAGGGATGATGTTCTAAACTCACGCGGCGATTTCCCTTCTCCTTCATTTCGCAATCTTTCGTTTCTATAAGCACAGCGCAGCCATACCCGGCGTCCTTGCCATCAGTGTAGCACTCACCCTCGGCATTCCTGCATGTTATCATCATCATCGTCATTATCAGTACAATGCATAATACGAGATGGGTATGGTTGGAGCGGTGGGTGGTACTTGTAAGTGATATTCATCCTTCAAGAATGGCTTGGCCGTATCACAGAACGATGGCAAATTAGCGAAGGTTCGATCCGCTACATTCATAGAAGGTTTTAGATGCGGTTGGGCTAGTAGTTATAGAGGTCTATGTCAACCGGGGCATAGCAATCGCATCATATGAGGCTAGTCTGCCTCAAGATACTTGACTGTATCGATGACCATTTGGCGCTGTCTGCGGATAACGCAGGAAAATAAATCTTGTATCTGGGGTGGTCCACTGGCGTGGCCGCAACCTATGAAGATATGATGGCGTTCGTCAATGGAGGATGATGGCGGGAATTCGGACAGCCACGATGAGGAGGATGACAGCAATGAAGACAACCACCCCTAGTAATAAAACGATAATTATTTGTCCGGGAATCATAAGTCTAGCCTTCTACCACACAACGTTGTTATGTTGCATCCTTTCGGGACAAGTGTCAATGGTGTTCAATTGTATCTAAGCCAACAAAATACACTACATACTGCCTAGTCCATCGAAAAGACTATACATACTCATCAGACCAACGGATGCTAATGCCTGTTCGTATCGGCCATTGTCGAATATTCTATGTTGGGCCCGGCAATCCACAAAAACCCCGTCTACCTTCCGAGGAGCTCCATCAGCCCATCGACAGGAGTACATGAATCTGCAGCCTCTCCCGACAGCGATTGGGCCTTCAGCTCTTGGCTCCCACTCCCCTATCTTGATATCCAGTGCCTTGAAGGGGACCCAATGTCCTCTTTTACCAGCGATATACCGGAACACTTCCTCTGCAACAGATAAATTAAGCCATGAGTCGACCAGGTGGGGTGGATATCTAAAGTCGCTTGGGCTAATTTTGGATGGGAAACAGTTGTTGAGCTCCAATAGTATCAGGCTAGGGAAGTAGGCTACCCCACTAAGAATATCATAGGACTACGTAGCGATGTTGAAGTCAGTTGGATATGTGAGCTGTTACTGGTTATAATGAGGGGGCATGGATGGCATTACCAGTTCCTCCATGAAACGCAGGTCCATACCCAGCCGCTCAAGTACTGGGAGCTTCACCGCCGTGGCCTTCAATTCATCAAATGTAAAGAGGGATCGACCTTCAAAATACGGATAGCCCTGGCGTCCCGCCTTGCGAAATCTAAGTCGACGCAAGGAATGGCCCTGATGGCCTATAAGACTATCAATGATAGATTTGGGTAAGTCAAATGCAGTGAAAGCCTCCAGCGCAATTATACGTGAAAGAAATTGATCAAGGGAGTCATGAGCGTGCGTGTCGAGGCCTGTATTGGCGTGCTGGGCGTTCCGTAGAGACAAGGAGATCAGGTATGAAACACTGGATGTAAGACTACTGAGGTGGTCTAACAGCTTGGTCGTGGTGTTCATACTTCCGTCCAGTGTCAAGTGTCGTAGAGCATCTACTTGAAGATATTCAGCCCACAGGCTTGCTTGTTCATCCTCAAGGTAGCAATTTGTCAGAGAAAGAGATTTTAGAGATGGAAGAACATTGCCGCAACGGAGAGTAATTGGTGCGTTCTTTTGCGACTCCAGGCCAGTGTCACATTTGAAGTCTAGGCGCTCCAGAAATGGTAGCGAAAGTATTGCCCGTTTTAAAGACTCTCGGTGATGTTCACTGTTATGACTTGCTGGGCTGCCTATAGTAAGCGAACGGATACACTGAGAATGATAGAGACTCTCTGTTTCACATATGCTTGGATGGCCTCGGTAATAGAAGCGAGGTACCGGTTCACGGCGGTCGAGACTGTGGAAAGGCGATGGCGGAATGCGAAGAGTAACCTGCCATCTTGTTGCTAATAAGTGAGGATGCTCAAAATATCTGCCTCCCCTGTACCTACAGTATGATCTGTACGTTCCGTATCCTTTGGATGAGACGGCAGAGATCATGCACCTCTGGCTTTCTATTTAAGCCCCACTCAGATACAAAAATTATCCGGATACGGTTGTCTTCGATAGAAGCCCCTTCAGAGCTTCATGAACACGGCAGTTGTAAGAACGCCTAAATCGAATGTGCACAGTCCCAAAAAGGAAGGGCAAGGCAAGTTGACGAAATTCATGACGGGAGAGGCTAAACGCCAGTAATGAGCAAAAGTCACACCACAGCTACGGTGATAAAAGAATCAGCCAGATCGATCCCTTGTCTGGACTTATTTTGATTTGTACTCACTGTTTCCACAATCAAACCTAAAATATCGTTCCGGGGGAGGGGGAGGGGGATGCTACAAATGCGGTTTCCTTTTACAATGGAAGTCATATTCAGTTTACTTGGAGGTAGCGGTGGTGACGATGTCAGGTGAAGCCATAAAGCTGCCAGTTCAGTAGCAATGATAGAACTAAGTCATTGCTACTGACGTGACTAGAAGTAGACAGTAATCTCTTGGCCCCGCTTATATCCTGAGGCCCATACGGCAGTCTATTATTCTTACCGTCAGGAGCAGAAAGAAGAGAGCTAATAAATAGGGAGGGGGAAGAGGCCGTGGATACATTATTATAGACTCTGTGTGGCACGGGCACACAGTAATACCAAACGTGGGTCAATTAGACTGCTGGGATCTGGGATAAATCATTAATCTTGGATATACTAGGATAAAGGGGTACAGGTTCCCACTTTCAGCCTCTACAAAACAATAAACTCTTCTAAGCCCTGTCCTCGTAAATCCACCAACAAAGGAGTTGGCCTTGATCCAAACTGCTCTCTGATACCTTCCACAAACGTAAGACCAACCATTTTATAGACCTCTGCATCACTGTTACTATCGTATGACCACCTTCTGAGGGCAACTGCTGCCGTCATGCCTTCCGGAAGTACCACAACGTCCCCATCCTCAACCGTTTCAACGCCAATCCCGAAGCCCCCTGTGGAAGACCTAGAGAGTGAAAAGACAATTCGGTGTGCGAGAAATGGTAGCTCCTCCATTAACGCATAGTCCAATGGTGCCCGAGGGGTTGTCATGTCCTCTGGGGCATTACCATCACGAATTGCTTGGCGGATATCTATCAGCGCTTCTAATACATCATTGATTGAAAATTCCTTCCATTTAGGAGTATGAGCAAGACAGGCATCGAAAAATCGCTGGGGAAGATTAGATTGTCCCAGTGAGTTTCCCCAATTAGAAGCAGTCTCTTCGAACACTCGCATAATCTGCGTGATGATCTCCTCTCTGTCTGCACTGAAGCGGAAGGCAACGTCGCATACGCCTACCCGTCTAGCCCAGAGATGCAATCTAAAGGGAATACCAAAGCTGCTTTCTCTCCCCTGTGGCATGCCAATTAAAAGGGAACTGTCCAGGGCTCTGCCTTGACGCCAGTAGTCGAATCTGGTCTCGTGGGTTGATTTGCTAAAGTCTGGGAGCCATGAAGGATGGGAGGGGTTCGTAAGGTTCCCCTCACGAAGATGGAATGACTCAAAAAGATGTGTCCCAATCTCGACTTCAAAGAGATATGTTGCAGCTGCCATTATCACTTGATCCACCGGCTTGTTGTAATCCGGGGGGCGGAGCTCTTGCATTCCAGGACTAATTCTATACAGGGCATAGACCCTATCACGGGGGGTTGCTGCACTGGCGGTGAGAAGTGTAACATAACGATTCCCATAGGGAGCTGAATTCCTTTTCCGCTAGAGGTTCCAATAGCCATCTGCCTTGGAGACTAGAGTGAGCCACTTACTGGGCGGATTTGTCAAGATGTCTCAGCAGGACTTGATTTTGACGGGCTTCAGACCGATCCTTGATAGGTAACGTGTAAACCCTGTTCAAGGAGGCGGCGATGAGGGAGTCGAAATTACTTTCTAATTGCATTAACTCCGGCAGTTTGAACGTCTCATTGCCGCAAATGCAGATTGGATCTTGTCCTGGTAAAACATATTCCTGGAAGGTCCACATTCGTGACCAGTACGGAGATGACCGGATTTGCAGGCATCCCTCAACAGCATTCAATATATCCAATAGTTCCTGGCGCCAGGTGTGTGGTGAAAAGTAAGACTTCACCTTGCCCATCTGCCACATCATACCTGCCAATGTGTACAGGGGCCGCGGGAATCTTCGAGAAAGCAAAATGGCTTGTTCAATCTGTGGGGTTAATGTTCGAACATACGCTATGACAGCATTCGCATCCCGGTAGATCTGTCCCATTAGTGGCAATTGGGTATTTTTCTCCTTCAAATCTTCCTGATTGATGCAGATGAAATCAATCAACATCACGCGTGGCTTAGTAATATATCGCAGTGAATGCAGAGCTGAACTCAGGTTTTGGGTAATATTGAATGCAACATTGTTAACGAGTATCCCTGCCTTCATCGAAGCATCGCCCCAAACGTACGAAAGTTTCTAGTTGAGTATTACCTGCTCACAGCTATCTCCCGGACACTGGTGAACGTCGGGTTATGGATGCGAATGGCTGGGAATAGGCTGGGGCAGCATCCGCGACATCTAAATCCGCGGATCTGGATGTGATTTGCTACTCACATAGCCCCAACGATACGATGTCAATAGTAAATGGTATCCGCAGTATGGATTTGGATTTTCGTGAATAGGCAAACAATATAAATAGGGCTAATCTCATGATTTTATAGTATATATGTTTTCCGTCTGTAGTATAAATCACTCTAGAACAGAAAAATTAATATTAGTTTTGGTCGAGCTCAATAGTACAGTTTGATCGGGTTTCCCTCAAAACCCACTTCAAACCCGCAAAACTCATGTGACCTAGAATTATGAATATTTCTCTATTTCTTTTATATTTCCATATAGATCTAGTCTACATATAAATATATATCAAAGATGAGTTCTATACATATAGAATTGGTAGAGATACAAAGCTTAACAGTGATTGAAAGCCCTGGTCAACTTATACCTTATAGGTAAGGCACTAAGCAACACCTTTCCTATTTAGGCCCAATACAGCCTGAAAATAAAACTGCGTTGAATATTAATTGAAAATTGAAATAGGCGAACAGAATCTAGAGGACAAAGAGAAGTGCCTTGATGGACAGTCCTTCAAAAGTTTTAAAGCAAGCTTCGGTTGCCATTGGGAACAGAAACACTGCTCCTTAGAATGTAGTTGGAAGATCAACCAAGTAGCGATGGACAGACTCAGAGCACAACAAATACGTATAACACACATCGTCTGACTAACCGCAACTTTGACCCAAATTTACATAGTTCTTTTTCTTTTGGGGAGAAGATGGCATGTATTACCTGTAACTTTTACGCATAACGATTCCTGGTAATGGACACTTATGTTTTGGAACTTTGGATATGTTGATATGTTGGTTTGAGCCAATCGAATGCCTTGGTTAGTCGCGATGGAGACGAAATCATGTCATACAGACGCCAACAGAGCCCTCTTAGTCCCACATAGGAGCTTCCTTTTCCGGTCGATTATTCGTTGTGGTCTTATTCCCGTGTGAATTTCTGGTCATAGGTCTCTAAGGCTCTCGCGTGGGCACTGGAGCCATCTCGTCACTGTTTATTCTCTAATCATTCCGTCTCACATTCCATCAGAATCTGACCTACTAGTCGGCTTTGGACCTCACCCGACACTGGGCCCTAGATATAAGTAACCCTTGCAAATCATGGAGCAGCCGTAGATTTGTTCTCAATATAAGCTGATAATATACAGTATCAACTAGCCTAACTTCCAGTACATAAGTCGTCGTAAGTTGCAAGAAGGTCCCAAGACCCGCCTATATCGTCTTTTGAAAGATAAGGTATAGGTTGTTTGATATATCGCTGTGCGAGCTACAGAGTTTGAAGAAAGCGGCTCAGGGACAGGAGGGAGGAGGGAGCCAACCACAGTATCCTCAACGAAGCCAGGCTTGCTTCATATACATGCTGTGAACAAAAGTACCTGCGGTGATATTAATAGTGTCCTGCGTGATTTTCCTCATTGACAGCGTATCTTACACTCAAATGTAGAGTGCTTGTGGCCAAGGACTAACAGATAATAATTTAGTGTCTATCCTATAAGCAGGATGCACACCTTGGCACTAATATATCTTATGCGCACTGTGTATACGAATCGATTTGAATGACCCTTACGACATCGGTGTATTCGTAGATGTTAGCAACCAATCTCAGTTATATACTGGGCGCGACAAGCGAATATAGAAACAATGATGAAAGGCTGCCCTGATATTGATGGATAGCTCGACTAGCAAACCTCGGGCCTGTACACCTTCAACACATCGTGCAGCTGGATGACGAAGGTTAGCCACATCAACGCACATCCAGCCGCATCGCCACCTTCAGCTTTCCACTTGGCGTTGTTGCACCACTGGCCCATACGATTGCGGAATGCCACGGTGCGGTCATAGTCAGAATGGCTGGTCGAATATTGGATCTCTTTCCACTCCCTCCAGTGGCGCCCCTCATAATGCCCACCATTACCATATAGCAAGTCGAATCCATATTTTGAGTTGAGGTCTCGAATAGTTCGTTGCCACTGCTTCCAGTCTACATCTCCCGCCAACTGTGCCAGAGCATCACGGACCTGGTGCTTCAGCTCTCGTAAACGCGCGGTATCCAACTTGTTCAAAAAGTCCAGAGGGATAAGCCCGGCATATCCGAGGAAAGTCCCTTTCTTAGTTTCTTCCACATACTTGTCATGCAGTTCTTTGGACTCCTTCAGCTGGTTTTCCAATACCTCGAGATCCGCAACGCGCTCCTCTGTGATCTTTAGTAGCGCTTTCTGGGCCTGCTCCAACTCCTCGATCTTGGCCTCTAATTCCTTCACCTCCGGGTCTTTGTAGGGAGCTTCGGATTCACCTTCGGATTCACCTGCTTCCTTCACAATGTCGGCTGAAAACTGTTCCCTCAAAGCCCGGATAGAAGGGGTGAAGAAGTATTCACCACCTCTTTGATCGACCCATGGAGCAGGACTAAGAGGAAGCTTCACGGCCTTACCCGGTTTGCCTCCATCGTGTAGACTGATGTAACCATCGGGATGATCCGCACGGAGCTTCTGGCTGATGAAGGGGTCCATACCAGGACCATCAGGGCAGGTCTCAGTCTTGTCCTGAGGGAAGTCGGAGTTACTGGCCCAGCCTGGATGAATCAGCATCCGAGCGAATAGTAAAAACAAACATCGAATGCCAGGGGTAAACCTACGAGTCATGAGAAAGTTGAAGCCATCCCGGATAAGGCTCTGGTAGCACGTAAAGTAAATCCCACGTTGTTCAATCGTCTTGCCCGTGCTAATTTCTTCCTTAGTCAGTTCGGGACCAAAGGTGATACCCCGGCGGAGGATAACGCTGGCATCCTCTTTTTGTCCTTCATCGAAATCTTCATCTTGCTCCTCGATGGAAAGGGGAAGGGTCTTATGGTTCTCATCATCTTTTTCTGAACCAATATCTCGCTTCTTGTCGGCCCTAGGTCGCATCTTGCGGATGTGCGCCGCAAAAGGACAGCCCTTGAGGTCCTTCTTGGGTCGAAAGTCGAAGGTGTTGTCAAAAGCCAAGGCTGGATCGTCCTGGTGGACGGCTTTGGCAACGGGAGCTCCTGTATCATAGATTAACTCTCGTCTAGGGGGATTTATGTTTCCATATGAAGTTCCTGGACGCACCACTCTTCCATCGTCCCATCAGATGAGCACCCAGCTTCTCAGGATTTCCGCCATAGTTCCCAGGTATTTCATCGGCCATCCGTTTCAGATCTTTTTGGAATTCTGGGACCTTTTGGTCGAGCTGACGGAAAACAAGGTAGCTACCCTCCTTAGCCCATTTGGGACCTCTTCTCCTGTCGGGATCGCCCTCGTGGCCGAGAAAGATATAGCTAGCCTTTGTTAGTAGTTGTCGACAAATCAGAAAGGTTTAACATACCCTGGGGGACATGCCTGAGGCTCACCAGGGGCCGGAGGGTCATCCAAGCCGTCAATCTTTGGTTGCGAGATGTGATCTTCGTAACCAAAGCTACAGAATTAACACTGTGCGGAGTCAATGAAATGGGGGAGGGGAACATACTGCTCTTTGCCACGGTTTTCACCCGGACGAACCCTGCCATCCTTTCTGAACGCGATCCTCATACTGCTCGCTTCCGCCTCACCAACATTGAAGGCATCCTCCAGGTCCACAATCTTGCGACGTAGAGCTTTGGAGTTATGGGCCGCAACGATGAACACCCCATCCGTTCTCCACTCCCACCTGTCAAGACCCGTCTTTGATTCATTCCCGGGAGGGGCCCTAAAGTTAGGATCCATCGCGGCAGGGTTATCGGCGCCTTCGTAGACGAGGTCATCAAACATTCCCTTCTCAAAAAGACCCTCGTTAATCCGATCGCTACAGACCTCATCAGGATCATCCTCTAGGGCCTGTTGAAAGTTCACTTCCACCTCAGGATGTTCCACCTGGCAAAATGGTCAAGGTATTAGATTATACGGCTTCGGAATAAGGGCATAGAACGCCTAGACTAACCTTGAGCAATCCCATGTGAGTGAATGCGACATTTACCGCCGTGAAGGGCTTCCTCTCATGCTCGGGAACATAACGACGAGAATCCGCGCTGGCTTCTTCAAACTCCTTAACCGACTTCAAGTGTATCTCGCATTCAGTACCGGTGGTAATGACCCCTCGGTCTAGGATAGCTCTGAGATGCTGTCTGAACCTTTCCTTATCGGTGATCTTGAAGAAGAGGTAGGACTCATAGATTTTAGGGAGACGGGGCCAAATGCTCCCTTGGATGTTGTCCGTATCGACCGTTCGGTTTTGCTTATCGACAGGCATTGTGATCTCTGATTGTTTAATGACAAGCTATGCCAGCAGGGTCTGCTATACCTTCTGAGCACTTTGGGGAGGAAAGGCCTTTTTAAGCTTGCTCTACGACAGAAAAGACTACACCGTTCACCACCAATAAGATTCAAAGCTTAGTATTTAGGCCGAGGATATTGCCTCCCTGAAACACGCAGAATCCCTCACCAGGTTCAGCTCAGCCGCCCCCTCCTCGTTTGACATCCTCATCACCCCTCCATTGCAATTAACAACATCATCACACATCATAGGCGAAAAGCAATCGGTAAAGAATGGTCCATGATTTGTGGATCCTCGATCCAGATAGTGGGATTTTCTTTCCGGTTCATTGGGCGCGTTTCTCCACCTCCTAAAGCTGATCTGTCGTATGCGCGGAATGTTGGTCCACTATTCTTCCTGCTGTGACGAGACTATCGAATAACATCAAGGTGTCACCCCCCATGCGGTGAGGGCGAGAAGAAGTAGATGATTCTGCCGCTGATCTAGCTGACCCTGGCGTCTCAGATCACACTAATCACAGCCCAAAGATTAGCAGTCAAGATCCATAATGTGGTGAGATCGTCGTCAGCACAGACTGCGGCATTTCTTCAGCTGAACTGTGGGGCAGTGGAGGGTCCACCCTGACACGGCCCAATTGGTATGTGCTTTGTTGATATATCTTGAAATCCCACCACGAGTTGGGAGGCTATTCTCAAAATAATCACTTTGAACTAGGTCCAACCAGAAACAAAATACACCTTCGGAACTCTCGGCTCAGCTCAATATGATGGAAAGCTACACGGGTTGGAACCCTAATAGAGGGACCGAGCCGTCCGGACGGCGGGGCGGAGATCCACTGCAGTCGTGTGTGGCGTGTGATAGCTCCAGCTCCAGTGTCAAATAGAACCATGATCGGCAGTGATTCTCAGGACTAAGAAAGGATGATCTCAATCTTAACCCAACAATACCGAGGAGGCAGGTTTACCGAGTGCTAGAGTTTTGTTGCCGCTCTCTCCGTATTTCACGTCTCGCGCCTCCGTGTGTCCAGTTAATTGCACGTGAGACAGCAAAGATATAACTATTACGGTAATGAATTCTATATTCATTGGCTTAATTAAAAACTAGAATATAGCAATTGACGGATGCACTATCAGAATATGAATCTTCTGGATGATGGTGCTGCTTCGGATCAACGCCCGAGAAGCGCCACTAATGATCCAATTCCCAGAGCTAGACATGATAAAACCTGGAAGAAAAACCCATCCGTGGGCGGGAGCTGAAAAACTCGATCGCCCTTCATTCCAGATCCACCGACGATCCCTTCTGTGTAAGCGAACTGGTGTTGGTGGCGAGCTGCGTCTCCACTTCCAGGGCAGCTGGGATCGTGGTTGGTGACGTTTCGTCTCCGGCTATTATTTATAAGCCACTGGCTTTTCTCTGTTCCTGTTTATGACCAGCATCACAGGGCTTTCTTCGAAATGAAGTTCCAGTGGGCATCCGGTCTCCTTCTGGGGGCGGCTGCTGTGGACGCCTTCAAACCCGCGGAATTCTCTTATGAATCCTCTGAAGCCGAATGTGTGGATATTGCCAAGTCTCTGACTGGCGAGATCAAGTATCAATCTCCTCCCGCCAATTCGAAGCTCATCCCCAAATTCAATCCTGATAATCCAGACGAAAACTGGGTCGTCAACTGCTCCAGCCAGTACCGTGGCTACTACTGTGAGAATGCCATCGATGGACGGGAAGATCATTACTGGCTCAGCGACCCTGGTGAGGGAGAGACTTCTGAGATCATCGTCAATCTCCGCAAGAAGTACCTGGTCTCCGGTCTGACCATGTTGCCAATATTGGATAAGAATACCAAACGCAGCCAGATCGGTGAACACGAAATCTTTGTCTCGCAGGACAGCGAAACGTGGACCCGGGTTGCGTACGGAACCTGGGGATCTAACAAGAGTCCCAAAATGTCTGCGTTTAACCCCAAGCTGGCTCAGTATGTTAAGCTTGTTTCCGAGAGCAAATCCCGTTCCGATCTGTCACAGGAGGAGGACGGACAGATCGCGATTGTCAACCTGGCCGTATACACTTACAGCAAGGAGGAGACTTACCCCGAAGAGGATCCCAGCAAGGGTGTTTGGGGCCCCACGCTTGATCTCCCGATCGTTGCTGCATCTGGTGCGGTCGAACAACACGGAGACGTTATCATGTGGTCTGCCTGGGCGGACGACCAGTTCTTCGCCTCCCCCGGTGGTAAGACTCTGACCAGCACCATGACCCGTGACGGCAGCATTGATCAGGGTGTGATCTCCGAAACCAGGCACGACATGTTCTGTCCCGGTACCTCCATGGACATCGATGGTAACATTGTTGTCAGTGGTGGTGCTGACTCCGGTCGCACCAGTGTGTACAATGGCACCGCGTGGGTGAAAGGCCCGACCATGGCAATTCACCGGGGATACCAGTCGTCGACCACCTTGTCCGACGGTCGCATTTTCGTGATCGGAGGATCTTGGAGCGGTGGAGACAAGGTGGCCAAGAACGGCGAGATCTACTTTCCCTATCCTGATGGGAAAGCCAAGTGGGAAACACGTCCGGGCTGCGAGGTGGAACCCATGATGACTGATGACAAGAAGGGCCAATGGCGCGCGGATAATCACGGCTGGCTCTTTGGTTGGAAGAAGGAGAGTGTCTTCCAAGCAGGTCCCAGTAAGGAGATGCATTGGTACGATGTCGACGATGTCAGTCGGGATCGGTACGGTAATCGACGATATAGGGGTTCCGTGCACAGTGCTGGACTCCGTGGCAAAGACCGTGATGCCATGTCTGGCAGTGCCATCATGTACGATGCCACCAAGGGTAAGATCCTCACCTTCGGTGGTCAGCGTCACTACGATGGCTCTTACGCTTCCAAAAACGCCCATATCATCACCATTGGGGAGCCCTATCAACGACCCAGCGTGAAGGTGGCGGGTAAAGGTGGCGACCGTACAGCGGAAGGGGGAATGCACCACGCGCGTGTTTTCCATACCTCTGCCGTCCTCCCTGATGGCAAGATCTTCATTGCCGGTGGCCAGACCTGGGGCCAGCCATTCCATGAGGAACACATTGTCTACACGCCTGAACTCTATGACCCTGAGCAGGACACGTTTGTGGAGTTGAGCCGCAACAATATCAAGCGTGTCTACCACAGTATTTCTCTGCTGCTGCCCGACGCTACCGTTCTCAACGGTGGCGGTGGTCTTTGTGGCAACTGTTCTGCCAATCACTACGATGCCGAGATCTTCAGTCCCCCGTACCTGTTCGAAGCCGACGGCACCAGAGCTGTTCGTCCCAGGATCACGAACATGATTAATGGCAATGTGCTCACCGTTGGCGGGTCGGTTACCTTCCAGGCTGACTCTATCATCAAGTCTGCGTCCTTAGTCCGCGTGGGAACTACGACTCACACTGTCAATACCGATCAGCGTCGTGTGCCTCTCGATATTGCCGACGCCGATGGCACCCACCAGTACACCGCGAACCTTCCCAATGATGCTGGTGTCATCCTTCCTGGGTGGTACATGTTGTTCGCCATGAATGACAAGGGCACTCCCAGTGTGGCTCAGATGGTCAAGGTTGAATTGCCCTTCCGTCCTGACTGGAAGATCAACGGGGACCCCAGGAAACAAGTGGAGGAACACGGATCCGAGCATCGCGGAGATGCTCATGATTGCGACCATGAAGAAGAGGTCAAAGGAATAATTTCGGGTATGCTTGCTTCGTCGAGCAGATTCTGGAATACCTGGAAGCCTGCTCTGCTTAGCCAGGCTTGATTGTCTATAGGGTTACCGGTCATGTAACTACTGTACAATCTGTAGTGTATCAATGAATGTACCATTGTTGTTTTCCTTCTTTAATGTGTACTATGATAAGCTTGCAACTCTTCATGTCCCACGTCTATACTATTATACTTTCTAGGTCTTGTATATATAATTATTCATGATGTACCTGTTTACAGGGTTGCAATATTGGCACGGCGCGGAAGCCGCATCGCGTACCCAGCAACCAATATTCATATATATAACCCAGTTCTTTTCATATACTACCTGGTTCTTGTGCGGTGTCGAACCAGGCTAGTAAAGGAGCTGACCGATTGAATAGTTGGGTCACCCATCATAGAATCTTACTTGAACGGGGAACTTCCCAGAGAGATATATATATGTTACCTGAAAATACGACCCAGAATTGTTGCATAGTACGATAATACCAGACCAGTAGTCCAGTCTGAGCGAACGATGGCTAGTTCCATGCCTATCTTGCCGTTACAAGACCTGCTTTAATCCAGCACTATGGGTCAATGGTTTTGGATTAATGGTTGCGCTATTATGCGCATTGACGATATTGCTCACTCTTGGACTCTGGACACCATCAACATCTATCTTCTAGCTCCTGCGCAGACACGAACCATGGAAATAAGAAACACGTTCTCTTTAGCTTACTAAATCGAGATCCAGATCGCGGGATGGGCTTACGAGTGTCGTAAGGTGTTATAACCATGTTATTCCTGATAGTGACATTGCTTGCCCAGGGTGGGTGGGTTTCTATACCGTAGTTATTTTCACATCTTGCAGTTAGAGCTTGAGGCTGTGCATTGGGCGTGTTATTTCCAACTTTTGACAGAATCGACCTGGATAGTCTTTACGGTGGCGAGGGAAGAATCATCAGTGTTTCTACAAGCATGAATGTTCATAGACTAAGGTCGGCTTGACTATTGATCTGAAAGAAATCCTGGATTTGAGACTAGTACTATACAGGAGATTGTCGAGTGGGCTTTCAATCAGAGAAAGTGTGCTCCGGAATGCCAAAGGTGCTAATAGTCCAGGTCTTACCGCCATCGCTGGTGGTCATGTCTCCTCCAGTGACTCCCTCTCCCTTAGCCAGAGTGTTGATATAGTTGGCATCAGCAACGTCAAGAATGATCTTGGTGTCGGTCCAGGCTGATGCATCTATTAGTCCTCAGTTTCGGCTATGGATGTTTTTAACTTACAGTGAGCGCCAACAGTGCCACAGTTGTTCTCGGCACACTCAACGGAGCTGCCCCAGCCCTGGGCCTGTCCATCACTCGTGGAGAGCGTCGAGACGGTCTTGCCGTTGATCTGGACTGTCTGTGTGTAGTTTCCGCTGGCATCGTCGAATTTATCTGCACATTATTAGGGCAACGCACATGGTATTTAAGGGAATCTGTCATTGCTTCCTTACAGTGCATCGTCACCTTGTCCCCCTCACCTCCATTTGCCTGGCCATCACCATATACTGGCATCTGTGAGGTGTCTGTCAAGGGAGTTAGCCGACGTCAGCACCACCATGATTCTGAGGATACGAACCACCGGTCTTCATGAGTGTGTAGGCATACATGGTCCAGTCACTCTGTTGCCAATTGTCGGCAATGGACTGGATCAAGTCACCGTTGGAGGTGCCCATTCCCACCCACAGGGAGGTGATGCCGTCCGTAGATCCTCCGCTGGGTCCCTTTGGCAGGACAAGGGTCGAAGTAGCTTCGCGGATGAAAGAGTTGGACGCAACAGGACCGGTACTAAGTGCGGGGCCCATGGCGGCGTTCACCGATGTGATGCCGACGGTGGCAAGAGCCGCCAGAACCTGGTTGCGTGAATACATTGCGGTGGCAGTGCGCTGGGAATTTTGTTGGTACGAGGTTCAGCCGAAGTTGCTGTGCAAACGAAGGAAGACCGGCCTGACAGGGACAGAACTCTTTATAGGCCGGGCGTTCGACATTCCTATTCATGTGTGATTCTATGACAGCAGATCCCCTTAATAACCATGCTTGAGCGGCATTGTTTTACATTCTCCACCAGTGGGGGAATGAGCCGCGGAGACGTTTCCTTTAGAAGACTTCGGAAAATATGGAACTTCGGCATAATTCCCATCAGACGGTAGTTGGAAGCCGGAAGCTAAGCCTTGAGTTAATCTATTCGCGGTGGACCAGTGCCGCAGGTTCCTACGGAAATCCCTCCAGTCCTGACCCACACGCCCTCGACGTCCTATCGTTGGTCTCGACAGTGCGGCCAGTCTCTGCAGAAAGTGGCCGAATTATCCTCGAATCAGAATGTCATCGTCGATCACTGCCTAGAATAAAGGGGGGTTTCAGCGTGGTATAATGAAGTCGAGACATGGGATGACCCGTACCGAATATTAACCGAAACATGCTTCGGTCCCTTTTCCGTGTGGGACAGGTCCAGTAGCACAGGGCCAGCCAATGAACTTGATACAAACGGTCCAGTTTCACTGAGCGGAGCATTGTATAGTGCTTGGTCCTCCTTATGTACCATATGACTGGTGAGCTTTTGGCCAGATGCTGCGCCTATGGACTCTCCGCGAGCCAACATTGCTGTGACAGTCTGCGTAGCTGTTTGATACTAAAGCTTGAGTAATTCTCCAGCAGGATTAACCGGGCAGCCTAAAGCAATCAACCGTACCCTGTGCATGCTTCTGTGCCTGACCTAACAGTCAAAGATATCTCAGTAGGCTATTATTGCCCAAATTGAATCCTGCCTACCGTCAAAAAATACAAGTCCGAATAAGCAGGAGTCGTACTACGGGGAAGCGATCTAGCACAACACGTCCAATGAGCAATCATGCGCTCATGGGCAGTAATTCAATGTCTTTACTCCTACACTGGATCTGGGCCGGAATGAACTACGAGTAGACTAAGGTCCAAGGCAGCTGTCCCAATTCTCTCGAGCGTTGGGAGGCAATTGTTAGCGATGTGTCTCCTTGGGCACGTCTTGAAAGTTACTGATTGGTAACTTCCGAATGTAGCCAGGGTGACATGTCGCACCCACACTATAGTAAAGGAAGGCAAGGAAGGCAGCGCAAGGTATATGATTACCTTATTGCTGTCTGCCATGCGTGCCTCAAACCGTTTGATGGGCTGCATGCGGGTTTCATCATTTCATCAGCTATTCATTCTTCGGCTAGCCACAGCCCCCTCCCCGACAGGCATGATGTTCAGAATATGCTAAAGCAACTGAAGGCTTGACACCGATAGGGCCTCCAGAGGAAGCCCTCGTAGACCGCTTCGAGGAATCCTCTCATCCAATGGTTCCTTGCCCGGGAGGTCTGGCTGTGAAATAATCTAACTTGACCAAGGTATTGCATGGGGTACAGTTGCAAAGCTTGCTGCGTCCGGTCGGATTCGAGGAGCAAGAAAATGTTGAAGCCGGTGCAAAATGCGTGTGCCACCAAAGCTTTAGTAGAGCCCCGGATGGCTAATGCACCGAAGATACTATCAACATGTTCTTGGAGGGAAATTCTCAGTTTCTCTCGGGCCATAAGGGACTGGGCTACGGGCATGGAAACTCATGAAGTCCCCTCGCAGAGCTCGAGACCATCGGGAAGCAACCTTCTAGCTGGTCCTCGCCGTCGCCTTGCGACCCCTACTGCGTTCCTGACGACCACAAGTCTACCCTGAGCGCCCATTATGACTTGTCCCCCAACGAACACCAAGAACTAAACCCCAACTGCTTTTTCGCGGGGAGTGTCTAGCCGCTTCCCGCGTTATGCCCCTTTATTTGTCCTGTTCCGAACTCACATATGCGGGAGGTAGATTCTGGAAGGCAGGCGAATAAATGGGTGACTGGAGGATTGGGGACGGGATCGAGCCTGCGCGAAACATTCCCAAGGGTCGGGTATTAGGAATTTCACGCAGCTGAGGGCAGCACTACGTATCTTCAGCTGGTCGTTTGAAATATCGCAGGGACGCTGGGATTTGTGGGGAGTGCAATCTGTGGTAAAATAAGTATAAAGGTGCGTTCCGGGAGGAAACCATAGCGACGGAAATGCTCTAAACGCGACAGTCAGTCCTGTGCTTGAGGTCGAGACTTGGAAGTCGGGTCTCATTAACGAGAATCCACGGCGAGAAGGACGACGTGATGGAGGAATCGCGTCACGTGTCGCTTATCTCAGCAGAAGATCAACCCTTCACGACAAGACCAACTTAGCAACCACCATAACACCGTAAGGATCCTGCAGTGGCCCCTCTTGGATGGAATAGATTTATCGTGACATGAAACTCGTTTGACGCCATGAGTAAAAGTTGGATCAACTAGTAAAGGGACTCCCAATTGCGAATATTTCGGTGTTTGCTCGGCATCTCATGCCGAGAGATAACCGACGAATCCTAGATCGTCCGACCGGCTGGATTGGGGTTTGGCAATAGAATATCACTTGGTCAATCGAAACCCTAGTGATTCTGAGATCTGCATTGTCATCATAACCTTAATTTGCTAACATGATCGAGGCTGCGGTGTACAGCACATCCTGCCGTGCTGCAGGACCCGGGGTACGCGGTAGACCAGAGAACATAAGAATCGATCAAGAAAGTTAACGTCGAGATTCTAGTCTCTTATTCGCTTGATGGCCTCTAACTGGTTATTCTCTCAGTTGATGCTTCCGGGGAATCCTCGTCGTACTACAACGGGGATCCTCAACGTACCCTCAACGATAACCAGTGACTCACCGGTTGGTTCGCAAGGATGATGCGTCAATCGGGGGAGACTATGGCTAGAACCTGGGGAGGAAGCGCCAGGACTATAGCCCAATTGCTCCTCATGCGTTGTGTGGACACATTCATGGGCCCTCCCTGAGATCAAGGCTGTAGTCGAACTCTAAGCCCGGCTGCGCAGTCCATTACCTATAAATACCTGGGCATCCTGTACTTGTAGGAAAGACAAACAGACATCACTGGGCTTCAAATTGCCTACTACTCTTCATATATACCATTTGCACTCTATTCATCCCGCTGTCCTCTTTCTCATCTGTCAACTATGGCATCCCTGTTCTTAAATATCACTTGCCCTAGCAGAACGTGCCTGGCAGCTGGCAATTCAGCACAATTGCTTGGGAAGCACGTTCTAACACGAGCTTCCCCCCGGACAGTAGTGATGTCCGGAAGAAGACCCCAGAGCACCCAGTCTTCCCTCGTTACAAAGTCATCATGGACGCATCCTGTGTAAGTCGAACCCTGTTCGTGGTATACCATCAGTTGAACTAGCAAAGTCAATATGAGCTCGAGAGTTGCACTTCTCCTTCTGACACCACACGCAGATATACGACATCCCAGCTTCATTCAATCCAGACGGCTCACCGCAACGCCCAAGACTGGTCGGATAAAATGGCTCTTGGAACTGTGCGGTTCCTACGATGGGGCATGGACTTGGTCACCGGATATAATCGTCCATATCGACGCGATGCCAACTCGTCTTTGTTCCGAATGACCGAGAAGAAATGGATTACACGATTTATATTTCTGGAGAGCGTTGCGGGCGTTCCGGGCATGGTAGCTGCTATGCTGCGACACCTCAAGAGTCTGAGAAGGATGAGGCGGGACTATGGATGGTATGTTGCGGCGAAGCCTATCACGAAGGCACTTATCACACCATTGGAGGATACGTATCTAACCTCTCCACTTCTATTGACAGGATCGAAACCCTCCTGGAAGAGGCCTATAATGAACGGATGCACCTTTTAACCTTCCTCAAATTATCCCAACCAGGCCCTGCCATGTACTTCATGGTCCTAGCATCACAGTGCGTCTTCTTTACCGGATTCTCTCTCGCCTACCTGGTTTCTCCCCGGATATGTCACCGATTTGTTGGTTACCTGGAGGAAGAAGCCGTGATCACCTATACCAAAGCAATCCAAGAGCTCGACAACGGAAACTTGCCGCTTTGGAGCAATATGGAGGCTCCCGCAATGGCAATCAAGTACTGGCAGATGCCCGAAGGCCAACGATCTATACGCTCTCTGTTACTGTGTGTACGTGCTGACGAGGCGAACCATCGGGATGTAAATCACACGCTTGGGAGTCTCGACCAGGATAGTGATCCTAATCCCTTCTCGGCCAAGTTTAAGAACGCGATCAAGGAGGCCAGCCAACCCTTGTCTCCCTTGAAAGATTATCGTTAAGAATTGCTCTGGGATTGCGCCTCGCATGCATAGGTTTCCAAGAATTATTACTATTTTATAGAAGTATTTAGAGAAATAGACAATATTAATTGCACGGTTCAAGGTTTTCAATTCAGTACCAGCGTGAGCCAACTAGAGCTGTGAAGCCCCTACCATAAGCCCCTACCAAACCTGCGTAGGATCTCTCGTAATGCAAACATCAATTTCTGTTATGGAGCCCAATCTAGTTGAGCGGGCTGAGCATAGCTTGTGAGTTATGCTCTGTGAGTCTCCTCATCAGCAGCTTAACTAGTGCGCTTAAACGTACTCAGTATTGCGTATATCGCTATAAGTCCTATGTGATAGTTAAAGGTCCTAGTGATGGTCTCGGATACTGATGACTGACCGAGCAGCGGTCAGCGAGGCAATAACCAACCTCAGGAAGAAATGCCAACGCAGCAACCTTCCTCCAGCCAAGGAAATGAGGCAGGTCTCAAGGGGTCCACCTCCAGTTGGGATCCTTCCAGCCTCCTACCAGATTCTGGGTCGCAACATCACCTGCAGTGAGTCGTACGCCTTGTTCCTTATCTCTCCTGCGATTATCAAGCCTGAACCATGTCCCCAACCCTATCACAACACAGGCACCCGCCAAAAGGAAGGCACAATTCACAATTATCGCTGGCATATACCTTGGTGCGGTATCTGCCTTGAATGACAGGCTTGACGGAATGCCCGCGCAATTGGCCGCGCCCACCAAGAAGCCCACGGTCGCTGCTCGCTGGCTCTCATCGGTAACGTTGTTGGTATGCCAGCTATGGAAGATACTACTTGGTACGAAGGCGCCGGCTGCCAGGAGGAAGCACGCGAAATAGGCCACCCCCTTGTTTGTATTTGCGTCAACGGTGGCGAGAATAACGTATCCAACAAAGGTGATGATCAACGCGGCCGCCAGGTGGAAGGAGCGCTCTCGAAAATGATCCGACGACTTGGCAATGATCCAGAGAACAACGGTCCCGACGCAGTACGGGGCCACCGTATACAAATTCGTTTTCACCGCGGAGTAGCCTTGGAGGGCCACCATTTGAGGGAGGAAATTGCTAACGGAACTTTGGGCAACCCCGAAGCAAAAGCAGCTGACGGCCCAGACGAGGACCCGCCAATCCAACAGGGCGGCTAGAGCTTCTGTGACGGAAAGGTGATCTGTCGTTCGGACAGATCCGTCTTGCAGGAGACGCATCTGTGCCACTTGGGATTCGGCTTCGTTGAACCAGTGACACTTGGAGCCACTGAGGGGGAGCCACCAGGCTGCGAATGTAGCGATGATGATGGTCGCACCGCCTTCGATCAAGAAAAGGTATTTCCAGCCTGGTAGGTGTTGTTTGATCTGAAAGACACCAAAGGCGATGAGGCCGGAAAACGCACCTACGGTTCACGGAAGGAAATTGTCGTTAGTAGAAACATTGTAGTGTTTGGCGTGTTGGAAAATTCAAAGCTAACCTGCGATCGTCACCATTCCATAGAATATCGAGAGGCGAAAGGCGATTTCATTTCTTTTATAAAATTGCGTCAGGTAGAAGATCACCCCCGCTGAGTTTTTCATTAGCCAAGTCTCTGTCACTCAAGGACCATTTTATGCATACCAAAAAAGCCTGCTTCGAATATACCCATAAAGAGTCGACATACGAGCATACCAGCAAAATTGAATGCTGCACATTGAAGAAGCGTAACACTGCCCCTACAAGGATGTTACTATAGCCTATACTCCTAGTATCCTGAAAGACGGAAGGTTCGGCACCTACCAGCCAAGCATCATTATAGGAAGCATGGCTTTACCGCTAAACCTCTTCAGCAGTAAGTTGGAGGGCAGATCGAACAGGGAGAATGTAACATTAAAGACGGCAAGGATAATACTGTATTGATTGCCAACCAGCTTGAGGTCCTGGTCAATACCATCTGTCTTCGCGTTCCCCAGATTACTTCGATCAAGGGAGTTGAAGAAGTACATCAACGAAAGGACGGGAAGAAGTCTAGATTCGGAGTCAATTAGGGCTGTATCTCATCTGGAGGTCAGGACAATGTGTTACTTGAAGTCCAACTTCCGGAGTACTGATCTCTCGATGCACGGATCGATTCTGATAGATTCACCTGGTACCGTGCCGGCTTCTTTGGCGGCAGCGTTAGAAACCACAAGCTCTAGCTCATCCTTCTTCGAGGTCTGGGATTCCATGACTGCGCAGGGGCAAGGGATGCCTAGGATCAATGTGAAGGCGTGAAGGCAATAAACGGGGACTGGAAACACAGGGTCGAGTCGCCTCTTATATGCTCAGTTTCGACAACAGTAGCTCTACATAACTGGTCACCCTATCATCCAGAACTAGATAGATACTGCTAACATTGCATGCACCTTGGAGGGATAGTCGTCGGGCGACACGCTTCGTTGTGACACGGAAGATAGGCAGGCTCTTGAGGCGGACGTCATACTGAGGGGCCGTATCCTATCATGTCCTACACGATCAAGGTTCACCATATCATCTTATCGAATATACGGATGGCATTGAACACCAATCTGGGGTTGTTGTTGCTCTGAAGAGAGCGGCATTGATACGATTAGGGCCAACTTCGACCGACATGGCAATTCCTTGTCGGTTGAACCCGCCGGTAAGAATCTTGATATCTCATTTCCCCGCACGCCATTATCACTTCCCTTGACAACATTGACCAGCAGGATCAACGCCCCCGACACGTATCACTCGATCAATGAGTCAATGGGGAAGGTCCAATCGACGTTGGGGGCATCGGTGTTGTCTCCGAAAAAGCGATACCTGAGCTGTGCGGCCCGTGACCTAGAATTCTGGTGTTCAACTTAAGCCAACGAGACGAGTGACAACGGTCTTTCTGAAGCTTATACTAACTGAGGTAGAGGAATATTGCCTTTCTAGGTAAAAACGTCTGTATCAACCTGCGACGGAATATTCCGACAACCGACATCTCGTCACGTAACGCGGAGCTGATTCAATTCCAACAAGCAGCCACTGAACAACCTCCCTCGACAAGTCGTCTTCCTAGCGGCTTCCTCCCCACGCTCAAGATACTACCGTACTGCGTTATGACCCAGTAGCTGAGTTCTCATGGCCGCAAGGTGGGCTGATCGGAGATAAAAGCGATTGTTTAAGCGCCCCCACAACCTCGGGTGGGGTTGCGTTCTGATAGATTAGTACTCCAAACGGCTGGTTTACCTCAGGTATAAGACAGGAGTACAGCTGACTCTGAGCTGTCGAGCTCATTTTGTGTGAATGATATTGCTTTGGATCACCTTCTAGTGCCCTTGGCTTCTGCAATGGCATCTCAAATACCTCTCAAGGACAAACAGTCACCCATTGTGATTGTTGGGGCAGGTGTCTTCGGCCTCAGCAGTGCCATCCATCTAGCCAAGAGAGGATTCACAGATATCACTGTCTTTGACAGACAGCCATACCATGAGACCCTATACGACTTCGATAAAGGCTGCGATGCTGCCTCTGCAGGTAAATACCTCCGTCACACGCACACAGAACCCATGCCGTAATTTCTGACAAAAGGACAATTCAGACTGCAACAAGATCATCCGCGCTGCGTACGGTGACGAGGTTTGGTACCAGAATCTAACCCTGAAGGCGATCGAGGTCTGGGAATCATGGAACAGGTCTCTTGCAGAAGAGGCCATATTGCCGCCCGGGATGACAAGTAAGGGTCGGATCTATGTCAACTGCGGTAATTATCATTTCGGGGACGAAACCAATGGTCTCAACGATTTCGAGAAACTCTCGGTGGAAAACATTACAAAAGCTGGTAAAGGCCATACACAGTACCTGCTGTATTCTGATCCAAAAGAGGTGACACGCGCCCGGGCGGATGGGTTTAGCTACGCAGTGGATCCGTTTGGCCTTGCCAAAGATGGACAGCATCAGGGTTATTTGGACATGATCGGTGGATTTGTTTATGCAGACAAAGCTTGCACCTATGCGCTCCATCTAGCGAAGAGGCTCGGTGTAAAACTGGTCCTCGATAGGCAGACGGGTAGCTTGGAGAGCTTCCTAGAAGATCCGACAGGTAAAGTGGTCGGCATCAAGACTGCCGATGGCAAACACCACAAGGCCGCGGCGACGATCGTTGCGTGTGGAGGCTGGACACCCAATCTGATCCCCGAGATCGATGGCCTCTGCGAAACCACAGCCGGATCCATCGCCATGATCCAGATCCCAGAAGGATCTCCCCTTCGGGAACGGTTCTCGCCAGACAACTTTCCCGTGTTTCAGTGGAATACGCGGGCCGGAGAAAATGGTAATCTGTACGGGTTTCCGCTAGACAGTCGCGGTGTGATGAAGATCGGGTACAGAGGAACCAAGTACACGAATCCTCAACAGGTCCAATCGGGCCAAGTGCGCAGTGTACCGATCACGAAGTGGACGTCGCCGTTCGTTACCGGATTGCCGGAGAAGTCCGTTCAGGTCGTTCAGGGCTTTTTAGACAAGTATCTTCCCGAATTGAAGCAGAGTGGGATCGGAATCTCCCAAACCAGGCTGTGCTGGTACACGGACTCATTTGATAACAATTGGGTGATTGATGGCATCCCCGGCAAGGAAGGGGTCATTGTGGCTACAGGTGGCAGCGGTCACGCTTTCAAGTTCCTACCATTACTTGGCGAGTTCGTCGCCGACAAGGTGATGGGAATCGAGTCGGACATGCTGCACAGGTTCCAATGGCGGAAACTGCCGTCTGGGGAACTGCCTCGTAACCAGCTGATGAAGGGATTCAATGATGCGAATGCTCTCCACCGAGTGTGGATGGTGCCTGACAACAGCACCCTCTATACTTCCAAACTCTAGGATAGAGTCGTCCACTGTTTTATGTTGGTGCTGGATGACAGATTGAGCATCATGTCTAGAAAGCAAAAGCCTCGAGACCCGTTCGAACTGTTAATGCTGCAAACGTAACAGATTGAACTGATACAGTATAGTAATCACAACCTCGCGCTGGAGGATGTTATAGCTATTGTTCTCTTTTCCCAGAGCGGGGTGTCTAGATAGCCATGGGCATGAGTATATATATATAACCAAGTATATCTGTATAGCTCCACCGTCAACCCACCGTCCTCGAAGTTTATCATCCTGTAAAGTAAATCCTTCTCGCGCTCTTGGGACCAAAATCAAGAGTTGGCCAGTTCATAGAATAGGATATAATCCTTAATTATATTATTTGGCACAGGCCAAGAATGAAGATTTGCTAGCCGAGCCACTGGATAACTGAAATTTGGTGAGTTTCGACTGGGGCAAGAGAGTGGGGATTGCCGGATATTGGCGGCCCCTCAAGAAAAATTTTCCCTTTTCCCCTTTTCTCTCCCTAACTAACGAAGTCTTTCTTCTTCCCTCAGGGTCTCAACTTCACTAAGATGAGTCTTACTCGAAAGGAAAGGATATCCACATAAACCCCCCCCGGCACAGGGTTGATGACCTGGATTGTGCCGTCACCATTCAGGGGGAGTGGCGAACCAAATGCCGCCTAATCTTTGAATCACAAGAAAAATTAAAAATAGAAATAAATTACATACGTTTGGAACCAGTGGCACAAGTGGACTCCTAAAGAATGGCATTCTTCCCTCCTCGCGTGCTTGACGTTCAACTGCCTACTGGGTTGAGTCATATCACTTCTATTTAACACGTACCATGGTGTAACATCTGCAGAAAACTGACTTGTGGTGTGCCTCGATAATGTTGAGCTCGCCATGAGTTTGAAGCCCTACGAAGTGGACCTTGACGAGGTGTCTCTTAAATCATACAGACGAAGTAGCCTGATCATAGCAAATTAGCATCTTGCCCCTGTGGTCATCATGATGGTGTTCTCAAGATCACAGCGAAGGTCAGCATTGACGTCAGAAACCGTTTCCTTTCATGATTTCAGGACGATCAACGAACTCATTGGACAAGAAGCTAGATGCAGTGGAACGTAATGTCAAAGGCACTGCACTACAGAGCAACCAAATCGACCGGCGCGTGGGCTACTATTCAAAACACCCTGTGATTGACCAGGTAGAGCTCCATATCTTGTCAAAATGGCTCCACTTCTCGCGGAAAATCTCCACCACTTCATTGTCAAAAGCTTGTTGAAGTACTCGGCGAGCGCTAGAACGCTGTTCATTGCCTATCATGGAGTAGCTCACTGGTTCAGTTTTCTGGAGATTTCTCTGCGCTCATTGGAAAAAAAAAATCCTCTTGTTATCCTTATATCTCTCCCTTGCATTCAATTCCACCATTCCAGAACTCCCTTCTGCTCGTGCTGCTGTCCTCGCGATTCGACGAGCCTTAGCGATACAGCAAGGTACTGACTTACGTGGGAATGCGCGATCATGGACGAAGGCAGCCCCAGACGCCCCCGAGCTAGGGTGAGTTCCATCAGCGATTGGACCAAAACATCTCTCAGTGCTCACGGCTTCTTGCTAATACCGAATGGCGGTTGATGTAGTCAGAAGCGACCAGCCAGAGTAGAATGGAAATCAACAGGGAGATGTCGCCAACATCACTTAGACGCGGCGTGAGTGATTCTGCCAACTATAGCTCTCCCACTCGTGTCACGTCAGGAGTGGACACCTCAAGAGATGTAGAACCTGACGGGATCCGACGCCGCAGTACTGTCCGCTCAGCGCGGACCGGCAGTTTGGCCCAGCGAACGACCCTAGCGGAGCGCACGCAGGGACAGTTCACCATGGGGGGTCCAGAGGACGGCCCCCAGCTACGGCAGGCACATGAACCCTTTGTCCAGCCGGGCTATTCACATCTGAACCCCTCCTATGAACAGCCCGCAAATGCAAAGCCCGTCTGGTCTCTCGCAAAGCCCCTGCCGCGTGTGGTGCGGGCGGGCATGGTCCCTACGAAGGAAGAGCTGCTCGATGCGAGGCTGCAGCCAGAACGTCCGGCCGAAAACTCGCAGAAGCTTGGGCTGGATGTGGATCCGAATGACTTGGAGCAAGGCCAAATTCCTAAAATGGCGGATCCCCGGAAAATGGCCGCGCAGGTGGAGGACGCTCGCCTTCAGCGCGAAAACAACTTTGTCAATAAGGTCCTCACCGGAGAGGTTGTCTCCTCGCGCATATCACGGACTTCCTCTACCCGCCGACGTCGCCCGTCAGTCCGGATTGATGCCTCGAGCGAT
Source organism: Aspergillus caelatus (assembly GCF_009193585.1). Taxonomy (NCBI): domain Eukaryota; kingdom Fungi; phylum Ascomycota; class Eurotiomycetes; order Eurotiales; family Aspergillaceae; genus Aspergillus; species Aspergillus caelatus. The sequence continues at coordinate 90,174 of NW_022475286.1, forward strand.
CAGCTTTCTACCGTCCCAGAAGGGCCGAGTGCAGTCCCGAGCATAGCTTCCGTTCAGGCTGGAGAAGGCCTGCCGCATGGGAGTGATGAACCCCTTGAGACCGTGCCGGAGCAGCCGGAAGTGCAGACTGCCGCGGCGGATGCCCTGCCCGACCTTTCGGCTCTGCATGAATCAACCCTCCCGGACGATCTGCATCCACTAGTGCAGGAGCTGGTGGAAGACGAAGTACACAACAATCATACAACCTGGTCCGTTATTCGCACTCACCATCGTGAGGCGCTAGCTGAATCCCTGGCGGTATTTGTCCAGCTGACCATTGGCTTCTGTGCTGATATATCTGTCACCGTCGCCGATGCCGGGAATCCCAATACAACTGCGTGGGCGTGGGGCTTTGCTACCATGATGGCGATCTATATCTCCGGTGGTGTCTCGGGTGCTCATCTCAACCCGAGTATAACGATTATGTTATGGTTTTATCGTGGCTTCCCCAAGCGTAAGATGCCGGAATATTTTCTGGCGCAATTCGTGGGGGCTTTTGTTGCGGCACTGACTGCCTACGGGGTGTACTACCAATCAATTCATCAGTACCTCCTTACCCACCAAGATACGGGGATCGTGACCAGCTTCGTGACCGGCCAGCGTCAATCATGGATCGACCCAGCAACCGCCTTCTTCACGGAATTTCTCGGGACGGCCCTCACGGCCACAACCATCCTGGCCTTGGGTGACGATCAGAATGCACCGCCTGGGGCGGGCATGAACTCGCTGATCGTTGGGCTGATGGTGTATGTGCTGTCGAATACTTTCTCCTACCAGACAGGGGCTGCATTCAACCCCAGTCGAGACTTCGGGCCACGCCTGGCTCTTCTCGCTCTCGGTTATGGGTCCAATCTTTTCACGAACCCTTACTGGTTTTACGGGCCATGGGCCGGCTCTCTATGCGGTGCTCTGATCGGTGCGTTCCTGTACGATTTCATGATCTTTACTGGTGGTGAGTCGCCAGTGAACTACCCTTGGGAACGTACTCAACGCTCGCTGCGGAAGAGCCGTACCAAATGGAAAAGGCGATTACGCTTTGACCGTCGACGACGCGGCATCCCCGACAAGGTGGTTGCTTAATGTAGCTAATTGAAGGGCGGATCGAGTCATTGAACCCTGCGTGGAGGTTTCTTTTCTTTCCTTTTTGAACCGATGGGTTATCTCTAGAATCTCATTTATTTCGCGCTGGTCGTTATTTTCTACTGTATATAGACCATCTAGAGTGATATAGAACGCTAAATGAACAATTCCTATTCATATATCTCACTCGAGTTCCGACATGGACCGGGTAACCCAATTGGGAAACCCGAGTCACATGGCCTCAGCTGACCCCACGTGGGTGTGTGGAAACCCAAGATCGAGCGGCATCGTCGGATTAAATTGATTCCTCCACCACTCCACAGCCATCCAATGCGCGTCCCTGGACGCGTACCGACGTTATTGAACCGGTTCTCGCGTGTTATTTACCTCGGCTTCCAAAAAAGCTCCAAATCACATCCGTAATGCCACCCAAGGCACACCCAATAGCCGAACCATCCGATCTCCCAATTCACCCCTTTAGATCAGCCGCTGAATTTGAACATTTTCTGGAGCGGGAGCATTCCACATCTCCAGGGATCTACGTGAAACTGGCCAAGAAGTCTTCCGGTATTCCATCTGTGTCTCGCGATGAAGCTGTGGAGACGGCGTTATGTTTCGGATGGATCGATGGTCGTGCGCATGCGTATGATGAGGACTGGTGGCTGGTACGATATACCCCACGACGTGCAAAGAGCATCTGGTCCAAGAAGAACGTGATGACCGTAGAATTATTGTTAAACGCCGGTCGTATGCGGCCAGCCGGGTTGGCCGTGGTGGAAGCTGCACAGGCGGACGGTCGCTGGGCTCGTGCATACGATGGCCCCGCCACTATCACGGTGCCGCACGATCTAGCAGCTGCACTGACACAGACGCCAGAAGCCGCAACTTTCTTTGAAGGGTTGAATCGGTCAGACAGGTACTCGGTCTTGGTTCAACTTCAGTGGGCTGCTCCGCAGCGCCGAGCGAAGCGCATCGGGACATTGGTCCAAATGCTAGCAGAGGGTAAAACGCCAGGAGTGTCAGTCAAGTCAGCCAAAGCGAGTAAACGGAAATCTGTGGATAGGAACCACGACCAGGATGGACGTCGGAAAACATCGAAAAAGACCTGACCCGACGCCTAGTCTACGAGATCGATAGAAAAGCCAACATGAGGCTTCATATCAACCCAACGCAGGGTACTAATATAAATGCTATGCAGTGATTTGGGAAGCATAGATCACTAGAATGCGCTGGCATCATCCCCTTTGGCCATGACCAGGTTGCTAGACTTGTGAGGGCGGGAAGGTCTCGATTCACCTTTGTCAGCTTAATGAGATGATGATGTTAGTACCAATTCTGGGGCTGCATATAATATGCGAAGAATATAAAGCAACGTCTGGGTTCCAATAGATGCATTCAGTACAAGGATACCTAGATGTCACAAGCAAGCAGCTACCGAAGTGTAACTTGGTCTGATAGTTCCACAGTGCCCCTTCAGCATGTGTGTATCCCCGAATAATCACCCCCATCAATGTAGATCTTCTAGGAATCTCCATGTTGATTGACACTCGTTTATCCTGTACGGTGGAGGGCGGCGTCTAGTAGAAAACGAAAACAGATTTGTTGAGGCCCTCGTAAGTCCCAACAGCAAGAGAGGCACCGTATGAGATCGACAGAGACATACACGAGGTTGATATTGTCGGCGCCACCGATACAAATCGAACCGTCGGCAAGCTACCGATCGACGCTTTTCGGGACCCTCCCGAGGTATCGGGAGGCGCCGACGTTTCTGCAGAGGCAGAAGGATTATCTTGCGGTACTAGACTAGAATGCAATTTGCCAGAAATAGAAACTATCTACAAGCACTCTCCACCTGGGGCACTTAAAGCTTGGGGTTAACCAATCAACCACAGAGATATGATGGGCCCTGACATGACCTGATGCGTGAAAGAGGTACCATGCATTTCTCCTGAGAGGTCGTGTAGCACCTCGAACTTTTTTTTGTTCGCTATACCTGGCTGCCTGGAAAACTACTGTCTTCCTATTCGAGTATACTATGAAGTTTACACTGTCACCTGTCATCTCAAGGGAGTTCCCTCTGAAATAACAGGATTGGGACCCTGGCGAGGTATTGTGTAGGATGTCATCTTAATATTCTATCTGATAAATAAGAATACGGGACAAGAGAGAGCAGCCTCGGGAGCGGGAGTCTTGCAGGATTCAGGGTTACATCGCCTCGTTGGACTGGAGCTGATGATCTGATACATCTGGACCGGGCCATTTCTATTGACACCCAATTATCCGACTCGTGCTCGTCGGCCATCCGGGTCAGTGAGTTAGTCTAAACGGCCAAGCGCCGTTTTGCACGAATAATGACTTTAATTCCATCATTTGTATGAATTATACTAGGTAAAGCTTGGTGTAGAGTTGTGTATGTTCCGAGCCATTCCTTCAGGGAAATCCTTAGATGAAAACTTTGAAGTGCACATCAATGGGGTCACTTCACGGCTGGAAGGCCACCGACCACCCCCGAGCTATAACGGGGTTACATTGCAATGCGTCGATCGCTTTGGGGGCGATACTTTGCAGTAATGATGTTCATTGCTCCAAAGATCATATGTTCGACGGGTTAGAAGATGTATAAAGACCAGCACATTTCTTGTAGGATGACCATCAAAACAACAGGCCAAACTTCTCAGCTCCAAGTTATCATCAATCAATCTGCTTTTCCTTTCACATAATGCGTCTCTCCGAGATCCTCGCTGTTGCTCTGGTCACTGGTGCCACTGCATATGATCTGCCGGACAACTTGAAGCAGATCTATGAAAAGCATAAGGTACATCCCATCCACCGGTATCATCCCCTACATGCTGGGATATAGTATCTAATACATTGTATGTGTTCAGGGAAAATGTTCAAAGGTATATGAAAAAGGATTCACCAACGGCGACCACAGCGATGGCAAGTCCTTTGAATACTGTGGTGATATCGAGGGTGCAATTTTCATGCACTCCTCGGCCAAGGGCGGCCAGTATACCAACATGGATGTTGACTGCGACGGAGCCAACAACTCTGCGGGAAAATGCTCCAATGATCCATCTGGTCAGGGCGTGACCGCTTTCAAGGATGATGTGAAGAAGTTCGGAATTCCCGACCTCGATGCCAATCTTCATCCATACATTGTGTTTGGAAATGAGGAACACTCTCCCAAGTTCAAGCCTCAAGACTACGGAATGGAGCCCTTGAGTGTCATGGCTGTTGTGTGCAATGGCAAGCTGGTAAGTAGATTGCCCTGAATAAGAGATGTTGTCGGCTAATTTGAGCTATTCAGCACTACGGTATCTGGGGTGACACCAACGGGGGCACTTCCACTGGCGAGGCTTCCCTTTCTATGGCGGAACTTTGCTTCCCCGAGGAGAAGCCCGATGGCGATCACGGCCACGATGACAACGATGTCCTCTATATCGGATTCACCAGCAAGGATGCTGTACCTGGGAAGAGTGCCAACTGGAAGGCCAAGAAGACCGAGGACTTCGAGGACAGCATCAAGTCGATCGGTGACAAGCTGGTTGCCGGCCTCAAGGCTTAAGAGGTAGATTATGAGACTTGTACAAACGCACAGCTGACGTGCGGATCAGCCCATGGTGCTGTACATTATGTATAAGTAGATGAGTCCCTAGTAGGAGTGGTGTGTAATTAAGCCGAGTCAAATAATAGTACTTGATAGTAATATCCCTATACATCGCAACTAGAGGATACCATGGGATTACTCTCCACCAGCCCTTCCAAGACCTAGAATACCCTGTGGCAGGCCACGATGCCTTTTAAGTTGAAGCGGGTGACGCTTCATCTTGCACAAGGCTTGGTGGCGCAATTTTAGATACCATGTTCCGCCCGTCATCCAAAATCTTTCCAATTTGGTCCAAGTCGTTATCCCACTTACTGCCCTCGTCCGTAACTTCTAGCGGATCCTTATTCAGTTGCTCCGCATCAACGTGAACATCGTCGCCTAATGTCATCTGTCCTCGTGCGATAGGCGCACGGAGTTCGTCAAGCAATCCCGGGCCTTTGGCAATAGCCGGGTTGGGATCCTCATATATCTTGACCTTAAAGGTCCTTCCCTTCTGGAAGAAAAAGTCCTTGCTCTTGTAAACAGCATTTTGGTTGTCTTGTGGGAAGGGATGCATCGTTTCCTCGCGGAACTCAGTTAAAGTAAGGATCAGACCTTCTCCTTTGCCCAGTCGAGTGGACACTTTATCGGAAAGTTCATCACCTAGTTTGAGTTCGACGTCGCACGCAGACAGATTCACGTTAGGTGCCTGCAGCAGCATATGTGAGATATGAAACTGTTCCTCAGAGCCGTATAAATAGAACGGCATAACATGTCGTGGATAGTGGTCGTCACGATTAGCGGAGTTCAAAGGACGACTTTTAACAATCCGGATCATGTCTACCTTGCATGGAATTCGGTCACTAGGAGCGTTATGTCCGCGGAGCTTGATATGACCGGCTATCTCAGGGGTTTCACCCTTCTCGATTCTCTTGATCAACCCCTCTATATTCTGGGTGGCATCGGACGTGAATACAAAATCGCACTCATTATAACTTTTCTTCTTGTCAGTGTAGGTCTTTTTGACATTTTCCTCCAGCTTAGCGGCCAAAATTATCTGTTGGCGTTGAGTGGCGGCATGGAAACTCGTCTGGAAATCCAGGAAGACTTCATCGGTTCCCCGGAGAAGAAACTCGATATTTTTATCTTGGAGACTGTTTCGCTTGCGGCACCACCTCACTTCGTCAATAATTATATCCTCAAATAGTCCCATTATCTTGTTTATGAAGCCTTGGTCCGTGGGGAAGGGGCTCATCACGACGTTTCGTAGGACCCAGAGATCCTGAGCGCAGGGAGTCAGTCCGAGGCGCGACATGAAATTCTGGGCGCACTGGCCGTACAAAGCTGGCTCGAACTGTGTTGAAGTCAGGAAGAGTGGTACCTCATTCGGGTTCCCTCTGGTTGTGGTAATGGACAATCGGTTCACCACCCGCCTCATCAGGTAGTTAGCCTCTTCCAATTCCGTATTGAGCTGACCATCCTCCCGATACCAGTTGATCGCGAAGGCGTTGATATTAAGATCTGAGCCGAGCTTCCGCAGCCAGTCCATGGACTTCTCATTTGCACTGACTTGGGCATTGTCCTTGTCGATCAGGTCCGTGTAGATCTTCCTGCGACGCTCTTCAGCCGTCTTGCTCAAGCTGTGAACGCCTTCCTCCTTCTCGACCGCCAACGGGTTGAAAGGAATGACAATATAGTGGCGGTGCCTATGAACCTTATTGTCATAGTCCAAATCCCTGAATTCCCAGGAATTTTCCTTGAAATCTTGCCTGATGTGCATGGCGGCGTACCAGGCCGATAGCTGAAAAAGTCAGAAACTGTGGTCCAAAATGAGTACCAAGGAGGGTCTTACCCGCGCACTGGTAAAGGCTGCCTCGCCCAGGAGACGACCGTATCCGGCCGGATTTAAGCCGATTGTCTGGTTAGACATCCAAGCCGCCATGGCTGCAGCACCAGGCTTGCTGCCCTCAACACCATACACTCCGATATTCTCCAGGGACCCCTGCGTCAGATATGGGCTGGTCCAGGTGACCAAAAACCGCATGCGACCATCCCGATAACACAAACTTCCAGCGGGATAGGGGATGTATCCCGCCTTATGAGGATCCACAGTGATGGTATCGGCCTCCTTGAGTGCAATCATATCTTTGAGGGTGTCCTCCCTCAGAGGTAGTGAAGGCACCTTATCCACCGCTGTGTCTCCGTCCCCTTCCTTAATGGGCACTTCTGAGTCCATCATGGGCCGGGGGATCATGCTGGCAAAGTAGCCACCCCAGGCAGCGTCGGCATGCACCAAAAACGATAGCCCCCTGTCCTGGAATCGCCGACGCATTTGCAGGATGTCATGCAGTCGGTCAACCCCACCTTCTTCTGTTGTTCCGATAACTGCCACTACGGCATATACGGCCTGACGTTCTTCAAGGCAGCGATTAAGCTCTCGCTCTAGTGCGTCAAGAGAAATGCGGCCCTCCATGTCGAGTTCCACGCCCTGCATGTTGGCGGACCCAATACCAGCAATTGCTGTCTAAGTTAGCAATCGATCTTACCAGTGGAGAAGAATATACACACCGCCGCCTTTAGGCCACGAGTAATGCCGTGTTTGAGCAAGGAAATACTTGGCGGGCTTCGTGATGCGGAACTCACGCTCCAATACGTCCTTGCCAGTCGTCTGGATGGTGAATGGCGTCAGGGCATCCTCTAAAAACTTAGGTGTGATACCAAACTGTCTATACAGAGTTTCTCCCATGCCCAGGATGACGTCAGGTTTGAGGTTTAGTAGTTCCCAGACGCCCAGGTCTTTGAATAGTTTCTCTTCTCCAACACAGGTTGTCACCTGGAATTCATTGGCTATGAAGCCAAGAGGCCCTTCCTTCATAGCCTGATACAGGGTGAGGGGGTAGAACTTGAGATTACGCGCTGCAGATGAGTACGTAAGAAGGATAGTAATGGTTATTATTTTTTTGGGAAGCTTACTTACCAACCCAAATAGATTCAAGATTGGCCACAGTTCCATCACAGGTAATGTGACCCCAGGAGAGAGGTAACTCCTTTTTATGCTCGTCTGTATTATAGCCAAACATTTCACACAGTTGCTTTCCCACTCTCAGCTCAACAACTGTGGTGAATGGACTTGCCTCAACGGCCACATTATTCGGGTTGTAAATCATAGTCATGAAATAACCAAGCAGACCTGGCATCGCCATGTCTGTGCACATGTGGCCCTGGTACCGGGGATGCCAGAAAGGAATCGAGTGCTTACCCAAAAGGTGAACAGCTTCTCCGACTGCCTTTTGGAAGTTGGCACTGATTGGTGCGAGCTTTTGTCGGACAGTATCAGGGATAAAATTTTCCTATTGGGGTTAATTGCCCACGTACACTCCAGCTTGCGGAAGGCGATAAATGAACCAAGGAAGAATAAGGGGAGGAGCAGTCATACCTTATCTTCAGGCTGGTACGCCTTACGAGTCTCTACAATACCGTCCAGGATGATCTTGATATTGTCTCTGAAATCCTGCATATTCTCGGACTTAGGTCCAATGAAGTAGGAACTGATGATATCATGGTTAGTGGCCTTATCTTGCCTTGGAGCTTCACCCATAGTGTCGTTTGTGTATTCTGTGATGGTTCTGCTGTTTCTATCCAGGTGAGAGATATGGTTGCTGTCTGTCAGAAAGTTCCTACATCCAAGTCGGCGTATTTATACTGCCGTCTCCCTATACTACGCTCCACCTCAGTGGAAGCCGGCCTATCCAGTTGTGCAGTTACCCCTCCTACCTCAGCAGCCTGGACTGGTTCTCTTTTATGCAAGAGAGTGAATGCAGGATTACCCTTTCAGCCGTGGGGCTTATACAGAAGGCAATGATCAGCCATTGTTCGGAGCTGAAAGGAAGTAGATATCATCCAATAGGTTTATGATGGCGATCATATTCTACAGAGACCAACACATAGGTTACCTGCAATGCATCTCACCACTCCCATCAGAAGCAATGCTTCATCATGAAACATTACTGTATTTTACTGCCGTAAAGGTGAGAGACCATTCAACACCGCGGTAGCTGCTTCCTACGGCTCCCACTCGCTTGACGGATACTAATGCAACGAAATGAGAACAGAGATGCAAGCACGTACAGGCAGGCAAATTCTGAAACCTTGCATGGTTGACAGACTGCCTCCGATTCGTCGATGAGGATACGGGTCTGACATTCTTGCTCAACCGGCCCGTCAAGACTGGAGTCGGGGGCGGCGGCTAGTGTGAAATTCATTTACACTATTAGTAATGACGTGTCGGTGGGCATATATGCATGCGCAATCTGGTACTTGATCTATCATCTTCAGGCCGCCAGTGTGGCCCAATTTGCAGCATATCGATTATGTCAATTCCCCACTTGTTGAGAACGGATGAAGCTATGTTGGTTATGATTGGCACCTGGAAGTATAGCGTACGGTCCTATCTTTACTATCGTGATTGAGAATATGTGCCAGACTCCTTCCCTATCATATTCTAAAGCGGAGTCAACATATGTCGATGGATTATCATAATTGTAGAAGTGAGGTAGATTATTTTAGATCTTGAATTGTGGATTATCACACCAGAAGATTATCTTAGATCCTCCAAAGATCAGCGGCGGGGTATCTACAGTCTGTCCGCCAGCCACTTCCGTGAAGACCCACCGTCCTGCAGGAAGTCACCAATGCAAGGCTTCATAGGTGGTCTACTGGGCCTGAACATAGAGTTGGCATAGGAGGGCATCCAATGACATGGATATATTCGGTGACGTCTGCTGTCCGAGTCAGGTTACTCGGAATGAACCAAGTCAAAGAGGCCCCCTTGGTCCCTCAGCTATCTTCTGTTGGGGTCAGTGGGTCCAAGGCACGATTAAAGTGCCAATTGGTGTTGTAGTCGAGTGGGACTGAAATCTTCTTCGCCAACAATGGCTGCTATCGTTACGCTGTCCACTGCTCGCTGTACACGCTATCGTGCTATGATGGGATTTGGTAGGAACTGCCACGTCAAGATCGGCAGTTGGCCAAGGAAAGCTACGAATACTATAGTGAACTCTTCTCTTTACTCAACCACCAGGAGATCACAAAGTCTACAAAACGTGTGATTGGTCGGCGCGTCTGAATAAGTATTGCGAGATTGACTAGCGGTCAAAGTCTTCGTAGACTTACTGGTAGGACGAACCTCAAGCAGACGGGGGGCGCGGAAGCGAGATGCAATGACCTTCGACGAAGCTATGGACACTGTCGGTAGAGGACCAATAGAGTATCACAGTAATGGCATTCCCATCTAGTAGAAACCTCGTCATTTTGCACCGTGAAAGAGGCGAACAACGGAGGAGACAGGGGCACTGAGATACTAGTGTGAGATCTGTGGATCGCGGTGTATTGCAAATTACGCTGTCAAGACTCGTATTGACACGGTTCCAGATATAAACATGATATAGACCTTTTTCTCAGACGGTATTTATTACTGTATCAGCCAAGATATTCCGAGATCCACTGATCGGCAGAATGGCCTTTAATTGTACGTGGGCGTGACAGTACAGGTATAAGATTCTTTCTTCCACCTCCTGGGGTGAACAATGGGATGCTGGTAAAGACTATTGTTTGAGTGATACCAAGCCCATCATGCGGTGGCATGCTTGTGTCAGGGACACCTGGTCTAACGGAGGGTAGAACCTGTAGATGGAGAGTCTGGTGAATCTTTGGCAAGCCTGGTATAAAAAGGAGCCCACCCAGATGTCCTGGGAAATCATGAGCATAGAGTCCCATGAAAGGGTTCAAATAAACCCAAACTGGCCTTCAAGGAGAATCTAAGACCTTTGATATTTAACAGGAGAAAGCCTTCTCCGAGGCCACGGTGCACGGCGGTTTACTGATATACTTCAGGTGATGTCGCCCAGCCGAGCCCGTATGGGGACCTTGTCATTTGTCAGTCCCCGTTCCATCATTGTTCGATCGATAGTCCTGGAACTGAAGTCATCCTCCTTTCTAATGCAATGTCTAAGTACGGAACTTGGGCTAAACCATGTTGCATTTGTCGTCCATTCTCTACCAATCTCAGCGTACCAGCATTTAGCAAGATTATTCCATCATCCCGGCTGAGATATATCAGTCATCTGGAGTGTTGAACCGACCTCAACATGGAATGCAGTATCCAATAATCACTGATATCTACAGTATGTTGGACATCGCAAGATATAGAAGGGGCTCGAGATGGATATTAACAGCGGCTATCATCATCCGGGGGCGAACCAGCAAGCAACACCTCCATTAAGCATATCATAAGCGGAGAAAGTGACAATCAGAAGCTCGATGGAGGTCAGTTGCAAACCGGATCGGACTCGTGCCAAAAGCTTATACCTGTACTCTGATCAGCAATCACCTGGCTCGGACCTTGGAAAACCCTTGTAGACCTTGTCCTCTGCCCTTTTCTCTTACGCTTGGACCGTGTAATGCGTTTCTCTGTTTCAGTCTTGACTATTGCGTCTTGTTGTGTCTGCTTCCCTCTCACGTGGGGTTAGCAGGGAGCAAACAACAGTCGCTACCGATTGCTGGGGAATTTACAATCCGACTGGGTGGACGAACTTAAGCGAAGTTTCCGATTTTTAACCAAGTAGATCTGGGCGTTTCGACTTGGGTTTGCTGGCTATTAATCTTCGGTCCGAGAGGCCCCAGTGGGGGAGGATCATCGAATAGTATTGGGGGATAAGGATGATCGCCTCCGTTTCGCCAGGCTCGGCACGCCGATCGCAACATCGATAAATTGCTTTTAAGGGTCATGATTGCCATTCAAGGAAATTCCGCCAACGATGGGTGCAGACTCAACCTTTACTTGAAACGCTTCATCTGAGACGCTTAGCATGTGCCATGACCTTGTCTCTCGGTCGCGCTGACATTCGCGGAGAGGTTGACACATAAATGATGCCGCGAGATGTGCCAGTTCCGGGGGGGAACAGAATAACCCCAATCGAACGTAAGAATGGGATCTCTATGCAGGCTGGTGGCTGTAAGTGCGTCGCTTTTCGCGGTCGCTACAGCCCAGATCAGGGTTCGTTTGAGCCCGTCCACTGTTAACGTCCTCTCTGAACCCGACTTTCACACTTGGACTATTGAAAACGAAAGTCAGAATGCGTCCATGACGGTTGACTCTCTCGATTTTACCTTGTCCGCCTCGTCCAATTCAGACTTAGAAGGCAACAGCTACAAATATCAGTATACCCGGCCCGTCTCCCATCTCGGAGAAAGAGTCGTCAACCAAGGGATTACCACCTCCAGTGATAACCCCGGACCCATTACGTTGACCATCCAAGGCCTGGAGTCAGGGGAGCACACTCTCTTGACCTGGCATAATGCTTGGGACTCTTTAGATTCCACTGCACTCATTTCTGTCTCGGTGGGCGGTGAAGATAAGGCTTCAGTATGTCGTTAGAAGCCAGATACAGCCGTATGAGCGCTTACATGATGTGTGGTTCTAGGACATCAAGCAGTCCATTCGAGTCGACAATATTTGGGAGGCCGCAACGTCTTATGTGACATTTACCGTAGACTCCGCCGATCAAGGGGTAGAAGTCGTATACACTCCCTCCGGCGCCGACGGACTTGTTTATCTCAATGGCTTCGAAATTGACACGCCCGCCTTGAAAGATCAAATCTCATTCCCTTCTCCACCGCATCGTGACGAGCACCTTGAGCTCGGCGATGAGGAGAGTATCACAGCAACCTGGAGAGCATCATCTTCTGGGGATTCAGTCACTTACAATGTCTATATGGGAAATTCGTCTGATGCCCTAAATGTTGTCAAAGAAGGGCTGAGCGAAACGCAGGTCGTCCTATCAGGTACAGTAACCTGCCCCAGTGCAATTTTCGACAAACTCTAACATAGCCAGGGCTAAACACAATGGACACTTTCTACTGGCGTGTTGATGTGGTCTCTGGGGAGAGTACATACACAGGTCGGACATTCATGTTTCGGCTCGCGCAATTGGCATTCCCGGGAGCCGAGGGATATGGGTGAGTTCTAACGCAGAGCTAAGGGAAGCGATAATGGTTCAAATAATAACATGGAACAGTCGCTTTGCTCGTGGTGGTCGCGGTGGTAAAGTTATCAAAGTCACCAGCCTGGAGGACAGCGAGGAGCCAGGGACACTGCGTTACGCGCTGGCCGTCGCGACTGGTCCCCGGATCGTCGTATTTGACGTGGGTGGAGTCATAACGATCGATTCACGTCTAACGGTGAGTGACAGCTATGTGACCGTGGCCGGTCAAACGGCACCTGGCAAGGGCATCGCCGTCCAAGGCCACCCATTAGGTCTCTCTGGTGCATCCGATGTGATCTTCAGGCATGTGCGGGTCAGACCTGGGACTAGCTCGAACGAAACGGTCGATGGCATGGGCATGGCGGGATCGAACTACTGTATTCTTGATCGCTGTTCAATGGTGAGCTTTTCATACCTTCAAGACCGTTGTGCCTAGGGAATAACCAAAGCCATAGGGATGGGCAATCGACGAATGCTTCTCGTCACGCACTGCCCATAACATCACCTTTCAGCGCAACATGATTTCAGAACCTCTCAACGTCGCTGGACACAAGAACTACCCTGCTGGGACAGCCCATGGGTATGCAGCAACCATTGGCGGCGATGTCGGTTCCTTCCACCACAACCTGATTAGCCATGCGGAAGGCCGGAGCTGGAGCATGGGTGGCGGTGTCGACGACAACTCGACCTTCGCTGGCCGCCTCGATATTCGAAATAACGTGGTGTACAACTTCGGTATGGCTGTCCGTTCTACCCCGTCTACCCTGGCTAATAACTCAGTAGGCTCTCGTGTCACCGATGGTGGTGCTAAGGAAGTGAACTTCGTTGGCAATCTGTACAAGCAGGGCCCTGCTAGTGAACTAACATATGATCTGAAAGCTACGGTGAGCGATCTGTGTTCGATTGATGCATTATGATATGACTAACCAGGGTGGGTGATACAGTACGAGGATAACCTGCCTGGAACCCAACAGTATCACTGTACTGGGAACTCAATGCCCGACGTATTTGACCAGGATTCCGTTCAATACCCACCTGGAGATGGTACAGGACAGACCTCTAAGATCGCCTGCTTTGCCGACGTCAGTATTGATCCGGCGCCTGAGTACCAAAAATTCTTCGATGAACCGTACGTCCTGGGTCTTTATTAAATTCCCCTTTTCTCTCCTTTCATTTTTCGATCACAACTGCTAATGAAAATCCTAACAATAGTTTCTTTCCCTCGTACATCGAAGAGCATACCTCTACAGAGGCGTACAAGCGTGTGCTCTCTGACAGTGGTGCGAGTCAGCCCGTGGTCGATGACCATGACAAGCGTATCATCCAGGAGACACTGAATGGAACCGCCACGTACAGCGGCTCGAAGACCGGAAAGCCCGGACTGATTGACAACGAAGCGGATGTAGGTGGACTCGAAGAATTCTCAACCACTACGCGGCCGACAAGCTGGGATGCGAACGACGATGGTATTGCCGATTGGTGGGACGGTTCCACTGGTGGAGATGGCTATACGACCATTGAAGGCTACATCAATTTTATGGCGGACCCACATGTGTTTGTGGCACCAGGAGCATCGGTCCAGTACGATTTGGCCGCTCTGGCTGGCGGATTTTCTAAACCAGCTTTCGAGGTATCCGGCGGGGAGTTAGGCTCAGTCTCTGCAGCAGATACAGTGGCAACGTACACTGCCGGTGACAAAGCTGGGGTAGACCGATTCAATGTGACCATTTCAGATGACGAGGGCAGTACATGGGAGAGGTCAGTGGGCGTCGCGATTTTTGAGGGCGCTGATTCTGTGGAATGATAGCAAAGCGAGGCTATCAAAGAAACTCGATGGTTTACAGTGATGCTCTACCGGACTTGTATCAACTGGTGTTTACAATCATAAGCAGCTATGTACAATTCAAGTATTCAAATGAACTTTCGTAAATTCAACGATGGTTATAAATAGTATCCAACCCTCTAGTCATCAGTGCAGCTTTATGGTGTAATGGTTTCCATTACTCAATCTAGTGGATGAGGCTTTCGATCGTCATGAAGTTGTTCCTCTCATAGTTCAGTTCTACCTCACTATCTAAAGATAACTATCTAAAGATATGCTCAGCATGTGACCTGAAGACATGTGACATATGGCGATTGTAAGTTAGATATTGGACTGCTGGACATCAAAGCCATATCTTAAAAAGGTCACCACTCTCTAATTAAAAGATCGCAACTTGCGACAAGTAAGCTGAGACAGGTTCTGAAATCATCCTGTTGCTTTGACCGGACATTGCTTCTCCCTTGGCAAATGTCGATAGTGGGTCGACGGAACTTGGGCTTGACTAGGTGCTAATCGAATCGACTTTACATGTTCAAAACAATGAACATTACATATCCTGGGGCATCCCATCTGATAGCGGAGGTCCGACATAAACTAAAAGAAGTTAGCAGAGGAATGCTCTCGTTTTGAGAAAGATGCTATACCTTTCCTTGCGTGAACTATATACCATAAAAAGGCCAACGTCGTGAAGCCTGCGAAGACCACCGACGCATAATTCATGGACACGGGTGTGACGGGCAAGGTGGAAGGCATACTGAATAGGACGAGCTCAAAGGCAATCCACGCTAGAGCGATAAGGTTCACCATCGTTCCTACCGCTCGCCCACAGTTCCATCTTGCTTTGGATACTTCGGAGCGCTTGTTGTAAAATAAGGAAATGCTGATTGGAATTGAATAGGTGATAGCCAGAGCGATCACACCAACCGAAACAAACGCAGTAAAGGCACTGCTACTGCCCAGGTTGATCAATCCCAAGAGCATTTGTACTACGGTCACCAGACCCAATGCCCATAATGGGACGCGGAGACGATCATCGACCCGAGAAAACAGCCTCGACATGGGGAGGGCCGTATCTCGAGCGAGGGCCCAAGTACAACGAGATGCGGCGTTGGTAATGCTGACGGAACAGAAAAACCCGACGACAAGAAGAAGAGAGACGAGACCGACGGCACCCGCCCGCGTCCCCATTACCACCTGAAACACATAGGGAATCGGTTGGCCGCTTGGTGCGTTGGTGATGTCGACCAGTCCGGGGAGAGTGACACAAAGAGGGATCACAAAGAAAAGGCCAGCGGTGCCACCGACGGGGATGCAGAGGGCCATGGCCTTGGGCACCTTGATCGCTGGTGCATGTACTTCCTCTGCCATCGAGGACACCATCCCGATCGCCGAGAAGACAAAGGCCGGGGGTAGCAGACCGATACAGAATGAAAAGTTTCCCCAGCCGGACAGGGAGGGATCATACAGCGCGAGTGCATCGGAGGGAGAGTGCCGGCCCGCTTTGGCGGAGACCGAGACTGCTACTAAAACTACCAGGATGCTCACCAGAGTCCAACCTGCACAAAGGGTGTCTACAAGGGGAAGAAAGCGGTTCCCGAAACCACATATCAAGAAGGCCAGGATACAGATGGCGTAGAGGACCAGAAGGAGCTGCCAATCAGTGGCTTCCCAGCTGGAATAGATTGACACCGTGGCCACTAGGAGTTGCGCAAATGCGAAATTGACCCCGAGGGTGATGGTCCAGTTCCCGATCAACCACACCCACGCTGTCATGAATGACAGGAGCTTAGCATGTTTCCCGGATAGCTGGAAGGACCAGTAGTAAGGACCGGCGGAGGTGGGATATCGAGAGGCTAATTCGGCGAGCGACATGGCCACGCACTGATCCATGAGGCAGACCACAATCCAGCCGACAAAGATTGAGAGCTGACCACCGCCATAGATGGCTTGCATGAGTGCACCACTTTCAGCGAAGGGAATTCCCGCAATCGACAGCGATTGGAACAGGAGAGTAAACAGCGAGCGGTTTCGACGGAGTTCCGAGGGGATATACCCCAGCTCCCCAAGCGCTTGATCCGGGTCATCTTGGAGCTCCTCCAAGGGTTTCTCTAGGTAGGTCTTATCGGACATTTTAGGGTCACGATCATGAAGAATACAACATGAGCATCATGCTCACGGACTCTGGGGGCAATACATATCGGATACATATATATCGCAAGTGCCGTAGGGGTATGTAAGGGCCAGGTCACACACTCCTTCTCGTTCTTGCCTATCAAATCCGCTGTCCCTGTCATTGGTCCATCCGGGGGCCAGATACCAATACATTGTCGAGAATAATGTACAAAGACGTCACTTGCAGATTCGCATAGTTTGGGGAGGCGGTAAATATTGCGCGATTAGGTCAAGAACTTAAGATAGCGTCGCGAAAACGCGGGGAGAGCTTCGCATCCGAGCTTCCCGATCTGCACTCCGCAAGGAATAGAGCCTCGCCTAAACCCTTTGGGGGAATGTTAACCTTGCAAACTTTGGAATCTCCCCTCATTGTCTCCACTTCTGCACCACTATCGGCTCCTTGCGATTGGATAAGATCAGCCCAGTTGCGATTGGATACGTCACCAAAACTTCGACATCCAGTGTCATGGTTGAACACGAGCTTGGCGAATATACATTATAACCGGCCTAGTACTTAATGTTCGCACTGCCCAACAAGAGAAGAAAGAGAAGACAGTGCTCCATCAGTCGTCGTTGTATAAATAAACCTAGAAAACATGTAGTACGCAACATAGCCCAAGCAAAGAAAGTTGAACTGCATCTCAGGCAAAGGTGGAAATATGACTGGCCTACTGACTGAGGGACGGTTAAACAGTCTGGATTGTGTAAAAGAGTCAAAACTTGGGAATTCTGACCGCGTGAGTGAACCTTTCTACGGGCAGGTACGTTGCAAAGATGAACTGTGTAATTCTTCGACGTTATAAAGTCTTGAAGTCTAATGCCATGGTTTTGCTCACTGAGAAGTATCAGGGCACTCTTCCAAGAAGTCTTGGTATGTTCGTGGAGGGTGTCCGGTCCATTCCTCAACAACTGTATTTAACGCAGGCTCGTATCTACAAGAGTTATACATCTGGGAGAGTGTAGTAAGTGTGTCGGCTAGGAATTCTCCCATTCCAGCTTTCATGAATCGTTCCTTGGCCTCAGAGTAGGAAACCAGATGGTATCGGATCTCCCGGCCAAGGTGTCTGGAGATCAGTCTTGCACAATCCGCATACGAGAGTGGCTCGGGGCCGTGAATGACTAAAGTCTCACCGCGATGTTGGGCATGGGCGACAACAGCGGCTGCAACCTCGACAACGTCCCGTACATCTAGCATGAATATACCAGCTTCTGATGTGACGGAAGAGGTCATGGTACTGTTGCGACCAATCTCCTCAGCGAAAGCCATGCTTGTGGTCTGCATAAATGTGTGTGGCTCCAAGATGGTATACGGTATTCCACTGGCAGCAAGGTAAACTTCTATGGCGTGATGCTGCCGACTAAGCAACAAGGGCGAGTCTTCTGCGGCTGTCCAGGCGGATAATTGGGTAATGCCGTTTACGCTTGCGTCTTTCGCCAGGTCGATGATATGGTTCTGGACTTCAAGCTACTCTTCAGACGGTGCCATTAACAGGAATAGCTGGTCCAAGCCCGTGAGAAATGTGTGGAGGCCGACATCGTTGGTGTAGTCTCCAATTTGGACCTCAACATGAGGGAGAGCAAGCTGCGTTGCCGCTTTAGAGTGGTGAACAAGCGCACGAGTTGCATGTTCTTGACCGCTCAGCTTCGATACCAGTAGGCTGCTAATCGTACCAGAGGCTCCAAGAACGCCGATCATGGTTTGATGGTGTTTAGAAGCCGTTGCAGGAGTTGAATGGAAGGAAGATTTGATGCTGGTGAGCTACCGTTGGAAACTTGAAAAGAATTAGGCAGAGGGCGAGATCGGTATCAGATTCATGTAGACTGAGAAGGATTGCGAGCATCATGAGGCATAATCTTCGTTCTTATACATTTGGAGAACCAAGGTACAATCTAGGCATTACAGTTCGATGGCATGACCAGCAGGGTCCAGCCCCCTCACCCTCGGGCTCCAGACGGGACGAGGATGTGCAGGTGTGATTGATCGGTCCAGTGTGTTCATGAGACAACCCCTGCTCCCCAGAAACGGACCACCTGCAATCCTTTATCCTTCATTTCCGAGTGACATTAGCCATAGGCAGTTGTATTATGAATTAGTACGTAATCTGTCGGTGTCAAATCCCCGGAAATAAAGATCATTCGCGGGGTACCCCAGTCTCTGCTCAGAGACATTGGGATACCATGGGTTCCAAGACTTATACTAAACCTCATATAGTATAGCTCCTGTATATTAATATAACTAAAGTTAGATCTAAGTCTCGCCATGGGTCAGGTTTGATTCAAATATTAAAACCTGTACTAGAGTTGATTGGGTTCTCCACTAAACCCGACCCGATATCAACTCTAGATACAGTAGTGGTTCTTGCTGTTACAATGTGCGGGTGCTCTTTGGATGAATTATCTGACTGCAGATGTATGGGAACAAATAATATAAGACGTCACAATCTTAGTCGGGCACCTATCGGCTCCTGGGCTTTTCTGTCTCAGCGGACCCCGACCATGGATAGGTGTAGTGGGAGTGGTGTGACCGTTAAGCCATGCATATAATAGGTAGCCAGCCGCCATAGTTAATCTAAGCAGACTAGGCTCTTCAGTTGTCCAAGAGCCGTACCAGCCGGTAGTATAGGAATGTACAACGAAACGACGTGATCAACGACTATCGGGATTTGACCTACTGGGCTCGATATAGTAGCCGTGTGACGACCTACACCCGCTTTACAATAGCAGGCCTATGTGGGCCGGACATACCGATATATAAAGTATTATCGCACAGTGGCAGGTCACACCATGGAATCCTCAAGTTTGAATCAATCGCTCTCCCGTTTGACTATTACAAGTGGGCTAGAAAGCGACCTACGCCCCAACAAGCCTGCTTCTCACGACCACCCGGTCCGCGAGGCTCCGGAATACAGATTTGCCAACATGACCGCCGGTAGCGTTGACAGTGCGGTACGCACGTTGCACCTTTCACATAAACTGAAAGAGGCCACGGTCGTCGTGCGGGACTTCTTGCGACGTGAACCGAACCATCGGGTGTTACAGTATAGGCATGCTTACTTGTTGAAACAGCTGGGTGCCAATGCTGACGCCCTCGTGGCCTACGAGAAATATCGTGCTCTGTCCACCAGGACCCCGGTTGGGGCGTTGCTTGACATCGCTGAGTGCTTTTTGGACGAGCAGGATTACGCCAATGCTTTAACAACGCTCAACGAAGCATGTCTCAATGAGCGCAGGGGTCTAATCATTGCGAGTCAGGCTCTGCGCTTCTTGGGACGTCCTGCAGAGGCAGAGGCGTACTGCTTGCGCTTGCGGAACCGCGGCAGCTTGTCCGATGAAGAAGTCGCGGAGTATGGGTTGTCGCTTTTTGAGCAAGGCAGGGATGAGGAAGCGTTGTCCTATTTATCTGGACATCCTGAGGTTGAGCAGCTTGCCGTGCTCCTCTGCAGCTTGGGTCAGCACGAAGAAAACATCAACACGTACAACTTGGCATCCGTTGCCGAACGTCCCAGTTTGGCGCGTTGGCTGGCCATCAGTCACGCTGCCCTGGGAAATTGGCCCGACACAGAGCTACTCGCACATGTGGGACTTGACAGGAATCCGGAGGACCAAGAGCTTTTGAGCCTCCTGGAAACGGCGTTGGCCAACCAGAATGCCGGGGCGGGCGATGCTGAAGCGCGCATGCGTGCGCACCTAGCGCACGTCAACGCCAGCGAAGCGCTAGAAGATTACCTTGTGGCACTGGCAAAGCGCGCTGGGGCAGCCAAACCATCCTGGGAATTTGTGTTGGCGTATGCCGACTATCACGGTGCCCGTAAAGCATTACCCCTCTATGAAGAACATTTCAGTGGAGCCACTGATGCCGGGTACCTGCTGCATGTGGGCGAGCGGTTGATAGATTGGAGTGTGTTTGAAGTTGGCGCATCCATGGCTTCCCTTGGAACAATGCGCGATATTGTTGACGGCGCTGCGTTGCTTAGAGCCGCAGCGAACAAACAGTTTCTCGGCCACCGCAGTGAGGTGCGCCGCGAGCGTCTCGAGGATCTTTTAAAGACGTTGGATTCCCATGGAGCCATGTTGGCACAATTTCGCACCTTGACGACGCCGGTCCCCGACGACGCAGGCTGCGCGGAGCACCTTGTAGCCGGCGCGCGAATCAGTGCCTACTACCGAGATTACAGCGCAATGCGAGACTGTCTCGCGGCCGCGATGGACTTGGGTGCAAATCCCGCCCTGCTCGTGGAACTCGGAATGCCTGGTGCGGCCCCGCGAGCACGCCACCCAGATGAGCAAAAAGCCCTGGACGTGGGACAGGCGTGGATGGATGCGGGCTTGCCCATCGATGCAGGTATTCTTGCGTCACTCTATGCACGCGCCTGGAAGGACAGTGCTGAGCTTCAGGCAATGGCGGCCCACGCCTATTTCGCCGTGGGAGACTACGCCACGGCGCGAAAGCATTTCAGTGCGCTGAAGGACCTGCAATGCCTGGCGTTTTCCATAGAAGACGGCGGTAAACTGGCTGAGTGCCATGTTGGTTTAGGGCAGTACCAAGACGCCTACGATGTCCTAGCAACCTATCCCCTGGTGTTTGACCGCCGCGCTCGTTGGATGAAGTTTATCGCCTTATGGGAGCTAGGTCATGGATCGCTCGCGAATCAGCCTAGTGCGCCTTGCAGTGAATTGGAAGCGGCGGAGCACCGACGCATCGCCGATCTATTGCGCGCCCACGGTCATGTCAGACAGGCCGATGAGGAAAGCGAATACGAACCCAGAATAAAGGATATTATCAATGTCAGCGCCAGCGAAATACCGCCAATCGCAGATTCTTCGCCAGTAATGATTGCGCGCTTGGAAGCAGATGTCCAATCCAACGCCGCCGCGCGCTGCTACGTGCAAAAGTGTATCCCATACCTCAGGCGGATCCCGAATCTAAAGACGTTCGTGTCGGAGTACACGCGGGCAATGATCACGCGGCGATCCTATGTGGAATTGGACGGTGAGATCACGGCCGTGAGTGGTAAAGAGGGCAACAGTCGTATGGTGGAGATAGCCATGAGCGTCGCACCCCCCACCCTCGCATTGCTACATGCCGCCGTATGGAATACAAGCGATGGTGCAAAGTATGGCAAAATGATCGCTGACTGCCACGGCGACTTTGAACCGCTTCTTAAACTTCATCGCCAAAGCTTTTCTGGCAAGAAGCTATACCTGGAGACCTTGCAAGTGGCCGCGCAGCGGTATCCGGACCGCTACAGTCGTGCGCTCAAAGAAGCCACCAAAGAGCAGAAAAAGGACGACAAAGAGATGAGGAAGCTAGAAAGGGCTCGAGAGAAAAGCCGGAAAAAAGCAGAGTTGCAACGTCTTCGGCATCCTTTACCAGCCAATTATCCTGAGATGATGATCCTGAGTGAAAATGCGACCAGGGCCCATAACAATGAACGGTTTCTTGTATATGGTAGCGGCCGCCCTGAGTGAGGGAATCTCTCGCCAAATTAGTGCTATACATCCTTCCTTTCGGCTAAAGAAGCAATGAATTCGAGCCAAAGGGATGTCCATCCGCTCATAAGGTACGTACACTCTGCTGGCGGACAGATATGCATCCATCCGTGTAATGATATGATCTTGGTTGATTTGGTTATAGCCAGGCAATACTGATAGCGGAGTGCGGGCTGACTTTCCAATGTTCCTGCTAACCATGTTCCTATGCCTATAGGGCCCCATGGTTATGGTGCAAGACGACTACCACACTACCGCCATCGAAAGACTGAAAAGCGCAGGATTCGATCGAAGTATTCCAAATCGTGGTTTTCCTATGTGGGACGAGTCACTGATGCCATGGGTGTCTGGCAGGGCACCTTACATGGGCTAGTACCGTATGGCGCCAAATTCGGTGGTTCATAATAGCTAGTGTCGTCTAATATGTAGTGGGACCCTGTCTCACGTGCGAGTCAGGGAAATTATAAAGGTCGAGCTTCAGAATTGTGCCATGGTGGGTGCTACTTCGCTCAATTCTACTCGACTAGCTGTCGATCCAGTACTGGAGCAAGTGCACACGACAACTGTACCAGATCCTGAAAAGCCCAGTCGTTCAGCGTCACATGAAAAAGAAGTTCCACAAAGGATCAATAAGATTGAGAAGAATGGAGCGGCTGGAGTCGAGAAGGGCGAAGCTGCAGCTCTTGTCTGGAGTAAAAATGCTCTGTGGGCGATCTATGCCTGGTACACTATCTCCCTCTTCTCATGATCATTGGGGCTGCATGAAAAGTTAATAGCTAACGGCCCGGGATGTCTCCTAGGATCTGGGTATCCTTTTTCATGTTGGTGTTTCATTCTTCGATCGGCACCAATGTACTCGTGAACGCATATGCAAATTTCAAGACTGCTCCGGAAACTTCGACTGCGGCTATCTTAGCGACAGTGGTCGGGGGAGTGGGGAAGCTATCTATTGCCAAGATCCTGAAATATCTGGGGCTGAGTAGAGGGTATGCTGGTCTTTACGGGCTTGTTCCTGCTGGGGATTATTATCTTGGTGTCCTGCCACGGGCCTTGTGGTTATGCCGCCGGGTGTGGACTGTACTAGATTGGTTACAATGCTATCTATCTGATTCTTGATATTTTTATCGCCGACATGTCCGGGCTCTGTAATCGGGTATTTGCCTTTGCTTTCTCGAGTGTATCTTTTATCTATACTGTGTTCACCGGTCTGTTGGCCGCCCAATCCTTCTTAAATATAACTATATAGCGGTAGGCATATGGCGTGTTCGCTATTATCTTCCCTGTTATCTTTCTGCCCCTTGCGATCGCTTTCAAGCTTTATAAACTCAAAGCGAGAAAACTGGGCCTCTATACACCGAATAGCCCTGGTTGTACCTGGACTCATTCGATTCAATATTATATCCACGAGTTCGACGGTATGTAATGTCTTTTCCCGCCGCTCCTGTTATATTAACTGTTTATCTGGTTATAGTCGTTGGTGCACTTCTCTTAATGGCCATATTTATCCTTCTTCTACTTCCCTTCAGCCTCACGGTCTACAGACAGGCCCAATATAAGTCTGCGACATTTATTGCTATACTGATTATCGATTTTTATCTCTCCTTTGTTTTTATTGCCTGGGAACAATTCTTTATCTCTTAGCAATTTATCCGGTATGATCTACTAAAACAGCGAATTGTACTCGGTACATATATCCTCTCTGCAGTCCTCAATCTGGGCTATACTGTATAGGACCTCTATTTTCTTAACTTTTGTATGATGGTGTATAATCTCAGCGTCTTAAACAGAGGATATATAAATTAGATTTATAATATAGAATCTTACTTCTGAATATCCTTGTTCAGAATCTATATTTACCAAAGGAAATACTTTAATAATATATATCTTTTCTTTGAACTCTTCTTGATACTTCTCGGTTCCGAACTAATAATTTACTTCCGGAGTAAGCACGACCATAACGGTTATTCTGTAATATATCAGATTTTTATTACCTTTACCGGTAGTATACTAGTGATTAGACAAGATATAGCAGTACTAAGTATCGCCAATCATAACAGTATATCTATAATACTCTCTATCCTCGGTCTTTTTACAAGTCTTAGTAGTACAACAGAGAATGATATTGTATCTACGATCTATACAAATATCTTTCCGAGCCGGTTGCGGCAGAATTTTCCGATGGAGGTGAAAGATGACTGGGCCGAGATCTATCTCGGTGGCTAGTCTATAATATAGTTGACCTAGATATTCGGGTATTGAGAGGTCAAGTAATTACTGTCGACGTGTTAGTAATAGTCCTTTCTTTGCTATTGTCCTCTCCCTATCGTATTATTCCACTGTTAATCATATCGAACAATTTAGAATGCTAGGGTGGGGCCTTAACCATGACCATACCTCACGTGAAGACACTTGGATGTTGTAAAATATATATCTCGAAATCCTTGAAGTTGGAACAAAACTTAAGTCCAGGGAAATAGCGCGAACTTTGTAGCAACGTTCGTCTTCATAATTATGAAAAAGTTTCCTTTGTCTATAGAGACCTAAATTAATTAATTAATTATTACTTTTACTTTTTTTTTTTTTTTTTTTTTGGGGTAAATTCTCCGGAATTTAAATAAACAACCGTAGGTCCGCAGATATGATTGGATCCTCGTGATGCCGGTGTCAACCGGTGTCACGTGAATATGTTGTTTACTTTTACTTTTGACTCGGACTATAACAATTTCTCACTCCCACTCTCACTTTAACCACGGATTAAGGTCCCGTTCACGCACAGGATACCTACGCGATGCTGATTTCTTCCAGTTGTTCTTCTCCGATCAGAAGAGTAGTCACGAAAGTCTTTCAATTATCCATAGTACCAGAGACTCGGAGCCCAGCCCGAGTATGGCACCAACCCAGTCCCCGCCCAAGTCCACACGACCATAGGAATCTAAGCTTCCGGACAATCCACCCGTTCCGACTCATCCACACTGAGTCCGATTCAAACCACAAAAATGTACCTCCAACTCAACGATTGTTTGATTTATCCCTCAGCTTCTCGCGAACACCGCTGAGCGGCAATACGAACATGCGATACACGCGCTACAATGGCCATGGCGTGGCGATGCCCTTCAGCAAGCTGACGAAGCTCGACATTGTTAACAAATATGGTCTAAGCGCACGCGATCTGCGCACGCTTGATGTGCCATCCGATGGATTCCCACATATCCTTATCCGGGAATCCACCCTGCTGATCCATATGTTCAATCTGCGGCTGCTGGTGCAAGCCGACCAGATGCTGGTCTTTCACCTGGACGAAACATCTCCTCAAGAGTCCGATACGATCTCACGCGTCTTCCTCCGTGATCTGGAGTCGAAACTACGCGGCGACCCCGGCTTGGGAGTGTCGGTGGGCTTGCCCTACGAACTGCGCGTTCTCGAGGCGGCGCTGGCGGCGGTCACCTCCACTCTCGAAGCGGAGTATGTGCTAACCAAGGATCAAGTCATGCAGACCCTACGCATGGTGGACAAGGAGGAATGCGAGATTCATTCCAATTTACGAACATTATTAGAGCTGGTGCGAAAACTCGCGGCGACCGAAAAGCGCGCGCGGCAGGTCCGCAGTGCGGTTCAAGACGTATTGAATACTGATGAGGATATGGCTGCGATGTACCTTAGCGACAAACAAGCCGGGAAGCCTCACCATATGGAGGACCATCAGGATGTGGAATACTTGCTGGAAGCGTACTACAAGGCGAGCGATGCGGTCGTCCAGGAAGCGGCGAGCCTGATGGGAACGATTCAACAGACGGAAGAAAGTATACAGTCGATCCTGGATGTGCGACGCAACCAGATCATGGTGCTGGAAGCCAAAATCGAGATCCTGATGTTAGGAATGGCCGCGGCAACGCTTGTAGCGGGCTGGTATGGCATGAATGTCGTCAACTACTTCGAAGAGAGCGGCACGGCCTTTGCCGTGCTGGTTTCATCCTGTCTGGTCGCCATCGCCTTCCTTTCGCGATATGGCTTCCGGCAGCTGCGGAGGATTCAGAAGATGCATCTATAGAGCGACGATCTTTGGCCGCCACCGTGCCATACACAACTCGGGGTTTCCAAGGACAAGGACAGCATGCCGGAAAAATGGGCGTTTGAGAGAAACAACTTCAATACGCCAATGATTTTGGGGTCTCAAGGTGTATATTGAGCGGCATACTGCTTGGGCACAATCTACACATCGCAGGTTCAAGTTACGTCTTGAGCTTCCTTTAGACTATTCGAGAGGATTCTGGATCACCGCACTAATCATGAAGTGGGAGGGTTTGTTGTGTCATCCCTCAACCTCCGAGGTCAAAGTGTTAACGGTTTAACTTCTAGACTATCCACAAAGGTTGTAGGCAACAATAATCTAATAGTCATGTCTGGACAGAATGAGAGGGATTTCACTCGCGCCCCTTCCACAGGACAGTGGAATATTGGAAGACATCATACAGCTCTGGGTCGCTGTAGACAGTGATGCGGATGTCAGCGGGTACGATGCCATAACGCTGGCTACAAAGTGCGGCATTACTAGACATCTCGAGGACCTCCGAAACCAGGAACGCGACGACTCGAGCAATGCCCCTGACAGATTCCTCTTCAATGGTCACAAACTGACCGGCGACACGAGACTCTAGGAAATGCTTGACCTTGCGACTCATATAGTCCGCATCGAAGTTAGGAATTGGCTCTGCACCCGATTGTGTTAAGCAGCAGTGGCAATAGATATTCAGTAACTTTCCCGCTGTGGGCTTTCCGAACAGAGCATCGGCGATCAGCGAAGGCGTCCTGAACGATACAGAGGGAAAGACAAGTCGCTCCAGATAGCTGAGGATAAGCTCATTGATCAGGTCAACCACGCGATCCTTCCAAGGGTCGACAAAAACTGCAAGTTGCCGGGTTTGATTCGCGCTGGTCTCGATACAGACGCCTTGACTGGTCGCTATCTCTGGAGGCACATGTGGCATAAATGGGTGAAGTCGTAACGCGTCAAGTTCCTGCGCCCGAAAGATGTGCGCTCCCGGGGGATATGGTCCAAGGCAAGCGGACTCTGGTGGGGGTGGCGGGCAAAGAGAAATCATGTCGGCGTTGTCCGGAGGCGCGGAATGCATCTGCAATAACTGTAACCCCGAGAAGTCAAAGCCCTCCCGAAGCCGCCGCTCAAACCGTTCTACATCTGTCTCTGGCTTCCGTAGAGCGCGACTGTGCCCGACAAACGATGTTTGAGTGAAATCGGTGCTACCGGAGAAGAAAAGAAAGGAATGAGCAACGCGGTCGTCGTTGAAACCAAATCGGCCGAACTTGTACTCGGCCATTGGAATTCGCATCCACACTCCAGCTTCGCATCCGCGCCGTCCATCCGGCGATTGTACCTTCCAAGCTGCAACTTGGCTCTTCGCTTTGGCGTAGTCCACAACACCGACTGCTTCAGAGGCCTCGACGTCCACACTTCTACACTCTAGATATGGCCCGTCCGACTGTTCATTGACCTCATCCTGACCGCGAGCATCGTAGTAGCCCCAGTCATACCGATTGATCACTAGCACACCCGCCGCGTTGGTCTTTTCATTGTTCATGGTACTGCCACAGTCGGGTTCGTAAGGAGAACCCGAAACGCGAAGGATCCGCGCAATCTCCCGGTCGGGGTCAACGTCAGAGTGAGATAGAAACCAACCCGAAACCATTTTGGTCTCAATGTCAATCAGATGGAAGGCTTGCCACCGTCCGTTTCGCGCAGGAATGTTAAATTCCAGATGATGTGCTGTCACGGTCCCAGACCGGTCAGGCTGAGTGGTAGGAAACTCTTGGATAGGCACCAAGCTACCGGACCATATGTTGTGTAGTTCGCCGAAGCATAAACATCCTGATTCTATAGAGAAGGTCGCGTAACTTTGAGGAGTGGCTGTCATAGTGGTGGGTGAATCTTTGGTTAATGTACCAAGGGCTCTAGAAGCCAGCAATCAGGCCACGTACTCTTACGAGATGCAGGCCGCTGGTCACATCCTGGTAGTGAAAGGTTGTTCAGCGAACTGACGACTAGGAAGTCCCGCTGTGGGTCATATTTAATGCCAAGAGAGCCGTCTGGTTAATGTCAGTCTGAGTCGATCTCATGAAGTGGGAAGCGAAGGTAGAAGGTCTAAACCGATGGAGAGGAAATCACTGCGTGTCACTGAAAGGTCTCTGGGAAATTTCCGACTGCTTTGATCCCAAGAGGGAATGAAGATAGGTCGGAGTAGGCTATATGGAGGAGGTTCTGAGTTGCGCTTCCTTCTAGTATGTATGTATATGATGATTCTAATGGTATCACAGTGATCAACGACAAGCATCTAGTACGTTAGACTGCACTTCTACGCACATTATTCCATTCAGCTGCCCTTTCACAACCCCCTATCTATCTTTTTTCTCATCAATATGATGCTTCATTCAGTGACTAGACTAATACTATGATGGGACCCTAAGGTCTCCCACGCAAACACTTCAAAATCCGTAATTGCTATTAGACATCAGTATTATTTTTTGGGTCCAACAATAAAGTCAGTCCCATACCTCCTAAAAAAAATATCGCTCGGAGGTCTGACTCGAAAGTTATAATTCTCCTTCACTGCTACACAGTTGAGAAAATGCCGAGGTAAATCAGCCTCTAAGAATGCTCGGTAATAGGCCTCTCTGCTAGGAGGATGTGGATGCCAAATGGTTTCCATGCGTCTCCAGTCACTCGCATTTCCCTCCTCCCAGTGATATGTGCAAGCCCTGCAGTAGGTGCCTGGCTCCAAGATTTGGGTCCGGACGTCCCAGTATGGAAATGTCGCTGTCGCCTGGATTCTCCATGAAGGCTCCTCACTGGCCTCGTCCTCGTCCAGTGATGTAGGCCTCAACCGGCGCCGGGGACGCCCACCAGTGTGGGTTCCTTGACGCCTGTGTTTTTCCCATTGCTGGACCCGACGCTGATAATCTCTTTCACGCTCCTTCAGACGAGTCTGGTATGCCCGCTCCATTTCCTTTTCACCCCCATGGAGCTCTATACCCAAGGCCTTTGCCTGAGTAACATCCACTAAGCGGGGTCGATGCCGTTCAATGGGGTGAATAATTGGGAGCGATGATTGACGAAGATCTTTTTGAGTTACTCCAAACCGGAAACAGACATCACGCATGGGTTCGACTTGGTAGTCGGGTCGGAGAAAATTGCATTTATAACAGGAACGGGTCAGTGTTGGGAAATAAAGAAGAGGCCCGAAATCAGTACATGTCCGGCACCAGGGATAGCAGAACTCAGTAAAAAGCCAACCGATTGGGAAATATGAAGAGCACTTGATAATATCCATGACCCGTAGCGTATCGGAGGCCAAAGCCCTCAATAAGGAGTAGGCAGGAAGCGATTCGACTAAACGCCTTCCTCTCCTACTCACCCGACGTAACATCCCTAGACTGGGTAGATCAAGATTGAGAAAGATCAAGTGGAGGATTTCGAGTGGAAGCTGATCAATCAGAGGTGTATACTTCCAATTGATTCTTGATTTCTTGTCCGGCGGAGCGTTGTATAATCTCACATCTGAACTGAGCTGGAAATCAAGGGTTTCTCTGTACGGCCTCTGGCACCGAAATGCTCTGCCTGAAGCCATGTTGGTATTCGAGTGGATTTGATATCATGAACCAGATGCATGATAAAATAAACAAAATACTGTCCTCCCTCTCTCCTGAAGTTGTCCCGGCTCCTCTCTCCAGTGTTAGCATCACAAATACGTCTACAAGGCACGATCCTGGGACGGTGGCCGGTAGGAGGTGGTTCCTTGGTTGAATGAAAGGGGGATTATGGTAAAGGACAAGCTGTCTATTAAAAATGGGGCACTTTGACCCTTGTGTCAAATTCCTGGACAGTGATTTGTACTTAATAATTACTATCTTAACTCATCATCACTCTCATCATCCTCATCCCCCGCATCGTTTCCCCCCTCCCCCTCTTCTTCCCCCTCTTCTTCCTCCTCTTCTTCCTCCTCTTCTTCCTCCTCTTCTTCCTCCTCTTCTTCCTCCTCTTCTTCCTCCTGCTCTTCCTCCTCTTCTTGCTCCTGCTCCATCCCCTATTCCTGTCCCTGCTGCCCCTCTTGCGGCTGTATATTGGCCCCTCCTCCCCCTCCACCGAGGGCTCTAACTGGCTGCCACGGGCAGCCATCCTCGTGATCATAGGTCACTGTGGCCACCCGTCCAACTAGGTGGTTGGGGCAATAGTTGCCCACGGCCCGGGGTTGCGGCGCACCAAGGTGAGCGCATTTGCTGTTCGTCCCGTCTTCGTCGACATTGAATAAACGGGCCTCGTACCGAGCACCCGCAAGAGTACTCTTCCCTCAGATAGAAACACCTCCGATATATAAGACAACATGCAGAGACGATGGGGTTTGTCCGACTTACATAGCTAGTTTGATTTCGAATTTGCGTTGCTATTTTGGGTTAATTCTTTCAATTGAGTATTCCATGGGCATACAACTTACGAGCGTTATGATGTAATCTTTTGCACGTAAAGGGAGAAAGCTGGGAAGCATAGTGACTACGATGCCTTAAACGAATTGTATTTAATATAGGGCCTTCGTAGATGGATTGTACCTTCCATATTCTGTGGAATACAAATGGTTCATTAAAGGAGGCAGCCGCGAACATGGACACTGCCATCGGACGCCCAAATTTGTGGATATGAGTACAAGTAAGATTAACCGAAGAAGGAAGGCAAGCCTTGGTATCCTGTTGACCCTCTTGTCGATGAGGATTCCGAGGTGCCTTGCACAGTGGCTCCGGAGATCTTGATGGTGTAGTCCAGCCCTAGCTGAACCTCCTCAGTGAGCTTGAAGGCATTATACTGGTAGAGTGTCTTGGGGGTATTGGCAATCACGACACTGGCTTCTTCATTGCTCGTAATGGTAGCCGAGCCTGACCCATTCTCGAGCGAGACATACCGAACAGTGCCCGTGTTGGTGTTGCGGATAGCAAGCGTTGCAGAGAATACTCCGTTAGATGTAATAATAACTTGAACGTTGCCGGCTCCAGTGTTGCTGAGGGGGATGATGTTGGCACCCATGTACTGTGGCTTGCGAGAAGACTTGACCACATAGGCACCGTCGCCTTGGGAGTCCACATTCGCATAGTTGAGGCCGCTCCTCTGGTTGAGGAATGCGTTCTGAGCAATTGCGTGGCCGATATCCACATAGGCCATGCGAGCCCAGTAGCGACCGACGATTTCCTGGACAGATGCGGCCGTCGAAACGCGTGCAAGGGTATGGAGAGGAGTTTCATTGCTGCCCTTCTCATATTGTTCGAACAGCTGGCGAACAGCATCGCTGCCCAGACCCGCATAGTTGTCCGGGTTGTTGGTCAAATAGGTCAAGAATGGCCACGCCTGGTAGTAGTTGCCACTCCCCGTCGAGCCATCCACAATGACCTGAAATGAGTCTCCGATCACTTTGTTGAGCTCGATCATACTCTCGCCCGTCGGTTGGTTGTAGTTGGACCTTGCCTTGGCACATAGTGGAGAGGTGTTAAATGTATCGGCTACCCAATTGGCGACTGTTTCCCACCATGCACCTGTCGCGGTCTGGTCCACCCAGTTCCGACTGTGATAGGTGAGGGCATGACCATACTCATGGACGGTGACTCTCGGATCCGTGAGTGAAGATGGAATCACCTCCAGCCAGCTGAGACCGGTGTTAGGGTCAGACTTCTGCACGCCTGCGGCACCGCCCAGATCATTCACTTCGTAAACATTTTCCTTCCACAGTGTTGTCACGGTGTTGGGTTCCGCGTTATATGGGATTCCCGAAGTCGTCCACCCGAGGTCACCGACATAGCAGCTATAGGCAGCTTCAAGAATGGTTAAAACCGCGTCTGCATTGCTCTGATCCGACGAGTAGAGCCGGAAATGATCGGAGTCCTTGTAGCTAGTTCCTCCGGGGCCAACATTGGGATTAGCCGTGAATGATGTTGGCTGAGCACCAGAACTCGCTTGCGGGGCCGGGGCTGCAGAAGCCTGAATTGCCGACAAAAGAAGTATCGGAATGATCTGTTTCTTGGACGCCATGGTGTTCGAATAGAAGGAGATAATGGCTTATTGCCTTCGTGTAGGCGCCAGGTCCCCATTTATTTATACTTATCCCGGTAGTTCGAAACGCAGGATCCTTAGAGTGCCAAGAATCACTTGAAGCAGCAATGGCGGTGGTCGATCACCTGCTTCAGGGACCAACATTAGTTTGAGACATTTCAAGACAGCATGTCCTACCGTGCTCCTCAACCGCAGTACCCGAGGCCGGATCTATCTGTTCAAGCGTCTTGGCCAAGGAGGAGCAATAATCGAACGGCGTCTGAGCTAAGGCATCAGGGTCACGGTAATCGAGTGGGAGTGAAATAGCCCCGGTGATGTGATGTGATGTCTATTGCTCTCTGAAGCCATGACTGGGTCCACTACACTGCCTCTTCCAGTCATGTAAGTCTGCTTAGGGATCGAGTGTAAAAGCCTCGTTGCGGATCTGAACCTAAACCACGAGTTTTGGCCAGGCTCAAAGGAACTTTCGGGGCAACGGGACATAGCATAGGAGAACCTTAGTACCGATGGATTGAGCTTCGAGAGAGTAAGCAGGCTCCAATCAACAGACATGAAACAGAAAAAGGGGGAAATTGTGGAGATCATCCTCTGTCTCAATTTGAAATCTTTTCCGTCTCCCCTGGTTTCAGATTTATCTTGCTCGGAGCATCTTCGGTATTACTGTTGCTTGCTCATAGCTCAACCCTATCAATAAAGCCAAGATTTGTACCATTGCCCAGCACCTGAGCAGACATTGTCCAAGCTATGCTTGGATCAATCTAGCGATCGATACTATACCTGATCGCTCGGAAAATGCACCTTGCGGAAGTCGGAAGTGAAGGCTCCCCAGCCAGGCACGGACATGCTGAACAGTCTTGTTCTCTGAGAAGTTCCCGTAATTTGACCCGTGAGCTAACGCTTGTTACTACTCTAAAAGTCTAACAGGGACGGCTCTCAGGAATGAACTGAGCAGGATTGTTGACTAGGTTCTCTGGACACTGGGAGTTGAATGACTAACAAACATGAGGCGTTGTGAAGGGCAATCAAAGAAATGAGCCCTAACCGAAGCAATGCGATACGAGCCGAGATAATCACTGCCCGATGTAAGGGGTGCAGTGCATATTTATGCTACTAATAGTCTTTGTTACTCGGTCTTATGCAATGCATGACTTGGAGTTATCCTTGTCTTTTACCCCGCAATTTCCTGGACTTGCATGCACTTCAGATCCAATCCGATCAGTGGATGATGCCTGTCGATTGTCACTCCACCTGCCCTTGCAAAAGTGCAAGTCACTGGTTGTACTTGAAGTGTTCGTATTTCGAGATCATATGCAATGCTTCCACCGAACAAAGGCGATCCCGAGATTGAGGCGGTTGTTCAGGTTGAAAAACAAGATGGGGACATACTGGAGTCAGCAAAGCCCACTCCGGAACAGAAGAATGTCGGAACCTTGCAACGCCGCCTGAAATCTCGCCATGTTCAGTTTCTAGCGCTGTCAGGGGCTATTGGAACAGGTCTCTTTGTCGGCACGGGCCAGGTGCTGTCGCTGTCAGGACCACTGTCGATGACTCTGGCATTTGCCATTAGCGGCTTAGATCTCTATGCCGTGATTAACAGCATGGGAGAGATGGCGACTTGGCTGCCTCTGCCGGGTGCTGTCCCTGTCTACGGGGCAAGGTTCGTGGATGAAGCCCTCGGCTTTGCACTCGGCTGGAATTATTGGTATCAGTTCGCCATTGGCGTGCCCATTGAAGTCAGCGCTGCGGCGATGGTTATTGAATACTGGCCTAATTCCGTGTCGCCTGCGGTCTGGATCACGATTCTTTTTGTCCCCATGGTCGTGGTCAATAGCCTGCCCGTCCGGACCTACGGCGAGGTAGAGTTCGTCCTGGGGGCGATCAAGCTGACGACGATTGTAGGCTTGATGTTGCTCATGTTAATCATCACCCTCGGTGGCGCACCCAACCACGATCGGATCGGATTTCGGTATTGGAGCCACCCCATGGAGGAGTATCTCAAGACCGGTGCGCTGGGGCGCTTCCTCGCCTTCCTCAAGGTGTTTGTCCAAGCGATTTTCAGCTACGGTGGAAGCGAGATCGTCGTGGTGGCCGCAGGGGAAACAGAAAATCCGCGACGGAATATCCCTAAGGCTGTACGTCGCGTGTTCTGGCGCATCACAATATTCTACGTTGGGAGTATTTTTCTCGTTAGTATGTGTGTCTCTGCACGCGACAGCCGCTTGCTGAATGCTATCAAATCCGGTGCGAAGGGCGCAGGAGCCAGCCCTTTCGTGATCGCAATTCAAAACGGCGGGATTCGAGCACTGCCGTCCATCATTAATGCGGTCATTCTCTCCTCGGCTGTGTCAGCCGGCAATTCCTTTTTTTATGCATCGACGCGGGTCCTTTACTCGACGGCTCTCGATGGCAAGGCACCGCGGTTCCTTCGATATGAGAAGTTCGGCGTCCCATATGCCTGTGTGGCGATCACCACCGCACTGAGTCTCCTCGTTTACCTCAATGCGTCCTCGAGCTCCGCCGAGGTCTTCTTTTGGATCAGTAACCTAAGTTCCGTCCGTACGTTAGTTGTGTGGACTGCTATTGGGATTACATACCTCCGATTTCACCAGGCGTTGAAATATCATGGTGTTCCTCGGTCGAGTCTTCCTTTTAAATCGCCATTGCAACCGTATCTGGCATACTTTGCTGTCATAGTATCCTCTCTGATGGCACTTTTGAACGGATTCGACGCCTTTTTCCCTGGCCGCTTTAGTGCAAAAACCTTCATTCCGCCCTACATCGCTATCCCCATCTTTGGAATCCTGTATCTCAGCTACAAGTTCGCTAAAGGTACCTCAATCGTCAAGATAGAGGAAATCGATCTGTGGTCAGGGAAGGAGGAGGCCGACCGGCTGGAGGCCACCTGGGAGCAACCGGAGCCTCGCAATTTCCTAGGTATGTCCAATTTATGGCCAATACCTCAAAAGTGTATATGACTGACTTCGGCTAACATGACGTAGAAAGAATCTGGTTCTGGATCGCATGATGCGACGCAGCTCCTCTGCACGTTCTATTTGTCCTTCCTATGTGGTCTTGCCGTGAGCTGTTATGGATCGCAATTTGGCTATCTTTGCTTTAATAGCAACTGGGACCACTCAACCTCAACATCCTCTGTCCTACTCATTTGAGCATCTCCAATCTCTCTTGATAGTTTCATCACTGCCATGCCACACATGTTTCAATATTGCAAAAGTTTGATAGGCCTCACCCAGCCACCTTGGACGTATTGGTGATAACTAGTCTTTTACGTGTTTGGACCTGTATGCTACCGAAGAAATTGGTTTATAAACCAATTACAGACTCGACTGGGTGTGGATTCAGATTTTCGTCTATAGTGGGAATTACCAGTACTGCATCCATCTATTTGAATGAAGATCAGAGGTCATTTCAACAATCCTTGTCACTTGGATGAGAACAAATAGTACAGAGTACTCCGTAAGGGTTCACCGGTTGCACGCTCGTGAGTAAGAAAGAAAACGATGGGTAGTTGGCCCCAGAGTTCTACCACTTCTTAATCGATTAAAATTGTGAAAGGAAAAACAACGAAGTTTTTGTCGTACGACGCAATCTATAACCAAGAATCGAGTGAAGAGAGTAAAGAGAATGCGTCTGACCAAGTCTACAACTATGTAGGAAGACTGAGCACATGAGCATTGACTGTACAATCGACGTCCTTACGTGAATATAAAGTATATCCTTTATGTTGGTGCTTCTGGGACATGTGTTCTCCGCTGTGATATCATGCCGGGTATGTACCTGTCCCCGTGATATCTCTCATATCTCCGCCGCCCTGAACTGTGGGTACGTTTCCATTGATGGAAGATCAGCTCAGCCAAAGTCTCTCGAGAGTGCTCTGGGAATAGCTTTCACTGGCCGCTTCGACACTCTGATGCACATACTGGTCCCTAACATGGATTGTATTCTTGGCCTTCGATCCGCGGGACAGGTTTGGAGCATGGTCCCGAACGCACGATCTCAGATGATCAGTAATCCTCCAGTAGACATCATCGGCGGTCGACTTGCCGACAATCGTGTCCAAATGTCCGTATCCCTCAGCCTAGAATCTGCGATAGAGATGCTCTCCAAATCGTCGTCGGAGCATCTCATAGTCTTGCAGGGTTGATTCCGGATCGAATACCTCATTCGCAGTTCCAGTGATAAACAGCACTGGCAAGCCATGTAGACGTCGTAGATTTTCTGGGGTGATAAGTGGGTTCAATTGGTTATCCAAACATCCGCCACGAGTACCCATGCGGGTAATATGCTCGAGAATCTTTGTGTGAGTACCTGCGAAAAACTGGCCAATATTTTCATGGATGTGAGCATCGAGGTTATCATTATTCCAGCATAACCCGAATGCAAATGATGTTCTGTGACAGTCAGTCGATGTACATATATCTCGACGTCGACGGACAGGATACGAGCGTAGGACGACATCGAGCACTCTCTGGATAAGACGGTTGTCGTGACTCGTACCAATTGGAAAGAAACTTCCCGCGAGGGACTCGTAAAGATGAATCAAGAGAGGCGTGGCAGCTTTGACTGAGTTCCAGTAAGCGAACCTTTGGTTAATGAGAACCGAGTTCGCCGTGACACCGAGCAATTGCGTGCCATCAATGGTACCATCCAACAGCCCCATCGCGAGGGCTACAGACCCTTGACAGTGAGCCACCACGTAAGGCTTTTGCTCCTCTCGACTTGAAATGTATTGCAATGCTGCTGCAACATCTAAGCGGCATTAATACACAGTATATTCCGCTGCTATGTTGTTGTCACAGCCCCATCGTGGTGTTAATACGTAGCACTGGTAGCCGCGCGCTGTGAAATATTCCACCATATTGCGACGCTGGAAAGGAAGAGCAAAGATGCTATGTCTCGCACCAACACCGGTGACTCCGGGTAAAAACAGGATTGGAGGATCACCAAGGTTCTCGTTTATGTATCCCTCATCGGTGACTGCTAATGGCTCATATACCTGAAGAAGCACCGTGGTACCATCTTTAGCCCTCACGTCAAGTTGGGTAGAGGGTCCCCGTTTCGCTGCTAAGGTATTACGGAGGTAATTCACAGGTTGTCGCATTGAAACAAAGGGGCGAAAGAAAAACATGCTTAGCCGGAGGGCAAAGTATACTAAAAAGACGAGCAATGCGAAAAGAGCGCTTAGTTCTAACGGCTCTGTAGCGCGAAAAGTCTTTATCTGCTGTCGGAATGAGGGCCAGGATATGTGAAGGACTCCTGTTTCTACCTTCGCCGAGTCTTCTCGTGCGATGCGAACATTGACCTTAGTTGTAGCCTTCCACATCTCACTCGGTGAGAACGATGCGGTTGAGTCAATGGCTTTGTGACCCTCAGCTTGGAAGACTTTACCTTCCACTGAAAGTAACTGTAATGAATATACCATAGTTGTTGTCTCTGCTTCTGTCTCTGCTTGGTCGAAAAACCGCACTTTGCCTTCGGTAACCCTCATCGTTTCGGCTGATAGCGGACGGCAAGACACGGTACCGGTAAAAATACCCTCATATCCACGCTTGTCAGGGCCTATCATGGTAAGCCTGTTAGAGATACTAGATATCGTGGTGGGCCTACCTCGTTTCCGATAAATCTCTATGGTAAGGAACATACGCATCTCAGATGACGCGCTTTTCCCTAAAGCCTCAGACACCACAAAATCCACATTCTTTCGCTGCGTGCTGACGTATCCAACTAAAGCCTCTGTAAACTGCCACCCAATAGATCTGGTTTGTTCATATACGTCTGTGTGATCCTGAGGGTCAGGCAGGTCATGGGTCGATACGCTTGGTTCGGAGCTGGTATCCAGACCACCCTTCGTACTCGACATATTGTTAGGATATTTATACTCTTGAGAAATCTTCTCAAGCGATCGTTCGGCGAGTGCAGATATCGTTGCAAGAGGGTTAATACCCAAAGAAGTCGGAATAACCGATGCGTCGCAGCACACAAGTCCATCATGGACTGCACTTCCATGACCTGTGAACACTTGGCCGATGTGGTTTGTGACACCCTCACGGCCTGTGCCATCTCTGCTCATATTAGCGCCTCCTAGAGGATGAACTGTAACTTCATCCTCATAAAGACCTACTTCATATCTTAGCTGGGGCTTAAGATCCCTGCAACACAACCTTACCATAGAAGTATGAATACCCTAGTGTTGCCCCTGTGCGACTTACCATGGTGCGCAATATCTTCAATATCCGAGCACGATTCTCAGAACGACCTTCCGCAGGCCCTCGAAAGCATGGCTTGTCATTCGTCAAGGTCAACGTCAATTCATTGCTGTCGTGAGACATAACTAGATATGTTGCCGTGCGTTGGATTGCGCCCCCTGGCACTCTGGGCCCCAGGATAAGGGAATTGATACCTGCAAAAGCCTTACAAAAGTGTTGCATAGGACCGTGAAACCCAGGGGAAGTATAATCTCTGAGACTTTGCAGCATAAGCATGATTTGGGTGATTGGCAAAAATGGCACCGGAATACAGTCATCTTCAATGACATAGCCTGCTAAAGTCTCCTTCGACGAACTAGCTTCTCGGTTATCAATTACTCCAGTGATCAATGGACCAGAGCCATTGCTAAGACCCGTCAGATTTCCTGAGATTCCATTGATCTCATCGTTACCGTTGCACCTTAGTCCATCGTATCAGCAAACAATTACAGCTGTAGGTCAATTCAACTCACCAAAGGCCAACATATCTCCATTGCTGGACATGTTCCTGCCAATCATTGGAGAAGTTGACAAGCCATATTTCTTTGAGCGAAGCAGGATCTCTGTGGTCCCCAAAGATCCAGCGCCAAGAAAGCATA
Organism: Aspergillus caelatus; assembly: GCF_009193585.1. Lineage (NCBI taxonomy): Eukaryota > Fungi > Ascomycota > Eurotiomycetes > Eurotiales > Aspergillaceae > Aspergillus > Aspergillus caelatus. Next base: position 129,369 of record NW_022475286.1, read on the forward strand.
GGTCGTTCTATATCCGAGATAGAAAAGATTAACCATTGAAATGATAAAGCCCCAGATCGCGGTAGGACCTACAGCCTTTACCCAGAACAGCTGAGTCTTGAAATCCTCCTCAAACGCAGATCTCCCGCGTCCATGCCAGGCAAAGTAGACCAAGTATCCGTGGCCATCAGGCGCTTGTTCAATATACCGTACCTCGCAGCCGCAGAAGATCTCAGCGCCCCAGTACCAAGCAGCTGTCAGGTACGTGGTGGCGACCGAGTGTTTAGATCCATCGTTTTGACCAGTGCATTCATTTCCTGATCCACTATTTGGCTGTATCGTGGCACCTGCGCTATTGCGACCACGCTTAAAGGATGTTGTCAGCGGTACTCAGTAGAAGTTCCTTTCCTTTCCTGGGTACGTAGCTTGCTTGCGTAGATGCTCTAATTTTGCAAGGGGTGGATGATTAGCCGGATAGGTCGATGGCTGCAGCATATCTGCTGCACGCGAGTAGTCTAGTGCGCTCAGTGTCAAGGAGCGGCCCCTTGATAGGATACAAGGGTCACATACACATCTGAAGCCCGGAGGGGTCATTCTTGATCTCTGGTGGCCATGGTCCCCGCTGCAATGTTCCTTGATCTGCTTCAAGAAAGACTCCAGCATTTACAAGCGAGCAACCGCCAAGCGCTGCAGGTCGTGATATTAACAGTCAACATTGAACTTCCACGCTGAGGGTTGACAAGACTTTGCTACAAACTAGGAACCATACAATGCCAACGTACCATGAGCGACGAAAGCGTGTTGTCCGTCGCCAAGGATTAACTGAAATAATTGAGTGGGTTTGCCTGCAAACAGCCAGCTTGAACTTCCGGAAATGTTCAGCTCTTTCAGGCACTGCGCTGAAGTGTATGGGTATGCGCCAGCTATGAGACAGTTTGGTCATCACATCAGGATGCAACTCTAGAGAATACAACTCGGATTGTACTCACGTCGCCACTCCCAACCCAGCTCAAGCACTGCGACGCTCTTTCCAGATCGTGCCATTCGACTCGCCGCAACTCCCGCTCCATAACCAGAGCCAACGACTACAACGTCGTAGGCTGCCTTCATGGACTGAAAAGAACGACTCAACCTAGGGTAATCATCGGGCCTTGTGTTGTTGGAGTCGGCCATTGTAGTCTGTGGCGCTGATATGTGGGCAGATGCTGGGCGGGACAGCAATGGAGAGCAACGGGGGTGATTGAATCATTATAAGTTGGAGGAGTGAAAGCTCACCAGATGCTTTCAGCCACATAGTGCCGTAACCTAAATGGAGGAAATGAACGTTGCTCATTTGCTCGGGCATCCAAGCCGGCTGAGGTGAGACTGCATGCATGCATCCAATGCCCGAGTGACAACGATGCGCCGCTTATCCAATCACCCCAGGGTTATGCTGGCTATCTGTGGTCTCGAATACATTAGTTGAGTTAGGTTTCTACGTTTTCATATCGAAAGGTAGTATACCACATCCCATCCATGCAGTTCAGCAGGTCAGGTTAAGGGAGATGAAGAATTAAAAAAGGTTGTTATATTTATCAAACAATTGACGGCCTCCATGAATCCGCCAATAATAACTTTAATATACAAACTCTAGCAAGCATCGGAGGGCACCTTATCGCTGCCCACCCGACGAGATGCATGATATTCAGCGCCTTCACCCAAACCACGCTTAGCAAACGCTTTCCAAATCTCGCACTTGTTAGCACCATCGGTAAGAGCCTTATCGGCATCAAGGATGGCATCGCGAGCCTGAACGCAGTTGGGGTTGCAGGGTTGCCTAAATGCCAAGATTAGTTCGTGGATTAGGTAGAAGAGAGAGAGGACGGGGTTGTCACTTACAATGCCATGCCATCAACCACCAGCTTCATGGCAAGATACTTGCCGTCAGTCGGAACTCCATCCTTGAACTCGGGCTTAGGGCCGTCGTTCTTGCCGTGTTTATCGATCAAGTTCCACAGCAGCTCGTACAACACAGTAGCCCACACGGTGCCGATAGCATGCACTTCGTCCAATTCATTGAGACTAGTGTAGGTAAGAGGATTGGTCTCCAAGGAGGTTGAGAATGGGTAAGCACGGATGCCCCCCTTCTTGTTTGCAGCCCATTCACCCATAGTATAATCGGTCGAGTGAGTATCGCCGGACTTCAGCCGAATTGCCGTGGCCATGAAGTCTCCCCAGCCTTCACCCATTCCACCGGATTCAAGGGCATTCAAGCAGCGGGAGTTGGCTGGTCCTCCGGTAAGGCGGTTAGAGACTGCGTACCGTGGTGTTAGTCGAGACTGTCTTATCCTGGGGTTCAAAGAGGATACATACGACCGTGAGTGTACTCATGAATCACGATACCCGCCTCAAAGGAGCCATCGCGATAAGGCTGGGACTCAGTCCAAATGTACATGCGCATGCGACCGGGCTGTCCATCGGGTGGCGTAGCGAAGTTGGCGTTATTTGTGCCAGAGCCATCCTGGGCATTCAGGATCACATAGTCTCCTCCAGCGCCTCCTTTTCCGTTGTTGTCGTACTGGAAGTTACCAGCCTCCTCATTGAAGCCCAGAGTGTAGAGCAGGTCGTGGTACGTGTTGGCAGTGTAGAAAAGCTGAGTAATTGACGCATCGATATAGGACTCTGGGGGTGTCGCGTTGAGCGCATATGGGTACTGGAATTTCAAATCGGGACTATCAGGCCGATAGTTCTTTAGGTATTGCGATCCACCAGTAGGGTTCGACTGCGCGATCCCGTTGTTACCGCGAGTGGTGGTATAGTTGTTCTCACCGTCGCTGATCCAGGTAAATGCAGATGCGGACGAATCCCATGGATCGCTGATGACGGTGCGAGAGCCCTCGGTTGGATCATTCAGGCCCCATGCACTATGCGTATGTGTCAGTCTAATTGTCAAATCCCATGAACACCCTTCGAATACTCACTATACTTGGTAGTCCGCTTCAGCTACGTAGTCCACCACACCATGAACATCTTTGCCGGTATTAGCATCAATGTACGTCAACAGCCAGTTGCTGTCAACATCGGTCTCCACCCTCCAGGTCAAAGCAAGGCTACCATCTTCCTTCATCAAATAGACTAGCTGAGCCTTGGGATCCGACACGGTGCCGGATACTCCCTTGAAATTGAAGGACTCTTTGTCCTCGGCAGCCTCAGTGGACACTTGATCCAGAGTGATAGAAAGCTGCAGAGCTTCGGAGGTTCCCCTGAGAGCCACCACAGGATCGGTATAATCCCGCTTGGTCAAAGGGTTGGCATCAGGAATCTTGCCTTCATAGAAGGAGTGGCCATAAGAAAAGATCTTGCCATTTTTCCCAACCTTAATGATGCGGTTAGCATGGAACAGAGTATAGGTGGGCGGTAACATACATTGACATTGAAGTCCGCATTGTCAATATCAAGGCCATGGGCTGTTTGACGAAAATTGACGTGAGCGACCCCATTGCTGCCAATGTAATGATCCTTGACGAGACGAAAGGTGGCGTCTGGCAGGATATTCTTCACGAGCTGAGTGGCCGTCTCCACGTAGCTTTGCTCGACGAATGAAGAGAACGAGGATGAAACATCACTTGAAGACTCAATCGCGTTGATATACCTTGCCACCTGATGCAAACGGAAAGAATTCAAGTCAACTGTGCGACGTTGAAGCCCATGTGCATGATGAGTAGGATGCGCAAGGACGGCCAAAGGTAGGCCAAGGGCTCCAGCCAGTAGAAGACCTCGCATCGTGGACTACGAGGACGTTGGATTTAATGCAAATGATAGAAGATGATCTGTGGAATGATTCTGCCTTGAATGCTGCGACGCGCAGGTATTATTTATACCAGGTCAATTGGAGATCTCGACACGCTGAGTCCAACGCAAAGAAGCATTTCTTCTTGGCCCGAGACAACCCCGGAGCTAGACATATTGTGTACCATCCATCATGATGGTTAATACAGCAATCACCTGCACATTCAGACTCCTGCAATATCCGACAAACTTCATCTATAGCTGCTCGGGGTTACCTTCATGCACCTCAGGGTGGAGCAATCACCCGGGGGTAGACCACTCCGTGAAGAGCTTGAGAAGAATGTCCAGGGCCATTGAATAATAGGTATCTCCTCAAAGCAATTGCGACATTGCATTGAAGAAACCACTCCGTCGGCTCTCCGATACATTTATTCAGGGTCTTCCCAAATGGGGCAGGTTGCTAAGACATTAGATTGCTCTTAATACCACTTTAGCGCCAATTCTGTGATGCGGGAAATGAATGCCGAGACTTTTATGCAAGTGTCCAATGGGGGAAAGACGGTGATTCCTCAGAATCATCTTGGCATTCTCTTGGGTTACATGCAGGTACAAACCTCGGCGGCGCTTATCAACGTCCAAATTGTTAGTCCCCAGAACACAGAACAGGGCCACAGCATTTTTACCCCACTATTCACACTTTCCATGAACTATCCTTGTCATCTAACCCCAATAATGGTCAGGAGATTCTGTGCCGCAAGTTTCAGACATCATGCCAAGCCCGATATCGAGCGCTAACCATGTACTGTACAAACCCCGGCATGACCTAGGGCCACAAATGTATACAAAGGTCGCCTATCACGAAGTATGTGCACGTGAGGAATTTCCTTGCTAAGTTGCCTAAAATGGTAATTCCTGAGGAGGGGGAATTGCCGAAGTATACTGAATGTACTAGGAAAACATGCCATACAAGAAGTGGATCCCAGTCAGGGGCTACACATTATGCATGTCAATTCACGGCGAAGGCCGGATTCTGCCCGGCATGGGCTTAATACTAACAGATATTGGGCATTCTCACAAGTCGAGGTAGGCCAAGCAAGATCCATTCTGACGTGAGCTCGATACACCCGTCATGAGCAGTAGCCTCAAGATCAACAATGATATTTGAAGAATATGACATTTGATTCTGCCCTTCAACTAGAGGTATAGTATAAAAGGTGCTAGCGCATGCTATCTATCGTAATCATGTATATGTACACCAACATGGAAAAAAAGAAAAAGTAACAGGGAAGGCAAGGTCTGAACATGGAATAAAGACAAAGGACGATCGAAAACAACCACCAGGTCTAAAGCCTTAAAGGAGTCCTATCCGAACTCCGATCCTTATCCCAATATAACTCCGCAAATGCTCCTCCGCGCTCGAGCAGAACCGCCGGCGGACCTTGCTCTTCGACGCGCCCGGCATCAACGACAATAATCTCATCGAAATCAACAATGGTTTCCAGTCGATGTGCAATGGCGATGACAGTATGATCAGCAAATTCACTCCTGATGAGCGACTGGATGAGGTCATCCGTTTTGGTGTCGATGCTAATGGACGGTCAGGTTAACTATCGTATCAGAAGGAAAATCACACTGCGGGATCACTGACCTGCTTGTCGCCTCATCGAGGACTAGAATCTTCCCCTCCGGTCGTACCATCGCGCGGGCGAAGCAAAGAAGTTGCTTTTGGCCCGGGGAGAAAGTATCAGGCGAAATTGTAGCATCTAGGCCACCGAGCCCTCGAACGGCATCCCATAGTTGAACCTTCTTTAAGGCATCAATGATGATGTCGTCATGGATTGAAATGCCAGGATCCACATTGAGGCGAACCGAACAGCCGGGCAAGATGAATGGCTCCTGGGGGATACAATTCAGCTGAGCGCGCAGGTGGTTGCGGCCCAGCAGAGATATGTCTAGCCCGTCAATATTGATCGTCCCGCTGGTCAGTTCAATGAGGCGGAAGAGTGAAGATACTAGTGAAGACTTTCCACTGTGATTTATTATTAGCCTGGAACAAACAAAAGAGGTTCTATAAGGGGGGAGCAAAGGATGAGAACAAACCTTCCGGAGCGACCACAGATCCCAACCTTGGTGCCTGGCTTAATCGATAGAGAGATATTATCAAGTGCACGGGTCCAGGAGTTTCTATTACCGCCGTATGTTAGCGGGGGGAACAAACTAAAAGGGACGAGAAGACATAGAGTCATACTTGTAGGAAGCCACCACATTGCTGAACTCGATTGCTCCCTGGGCTGGCCAATCTGGCGGAGGCACCGCTGTCTCGTCTTCCAGGTGCTCCGACTCAATAGTAGACTTGAAGTTACGAATTCGTGCCACTGCCCCGATGGATGTCTCCAAAACTGTCCATTGTTTGATTAGACCCTGCAAGTTTTCGGTAAAGGTGACAATATTCAGCAGTGCCAATCCAATGAAGCTCGCGCTAACCTTCCCACGCGTGGCGACGGCTATGGATACGAGGACGACGGCAAACCCGGCCACCATCAGGGCAATGACCAGTTCGAGCCAGCGTTGAATGGCGAAAAGCAGGTAGAAAGGCTTTTGGGAATCGTTGAGCAATTTACTGTTGCGTCGACGGTAATGGTGTTCCCACTTGTAGCTCCGGATGGTGGACAGGCCACTCAGACTTTCGAGGAAGTGGGAGACCAGCGGGGCTTTGGCTTCGATATCTAAATATCGGATTTGTCGTGAGGTGCGAAGGTAAAACCGTTGGGTAAAATAAAAGGCGATTATACACGCTGGGATGGTGGCGGCGATGTAGCCCGTGGCGGTGCAAATGACTACCATTTGGGCAACACAGGTGAAGAAGGTAAGGATCGTATTCAGGACAGAGAGGGGGAGCTCCATGTCGATCAGCTGCAGGTCCTGGCTGAATCTGGGAGAAATGTCAGCAACCATTCCCGTTCACTATGTGAAGCTGCTTTGGCTGGTACTCACCGGTTCGTCGTGTTGCCTAGATCGGTGGTCTGGAAAAATGACATCGGGGCACTGAATGGTTAGCTGAGGAAGCGAAAGACAGGACAATAAGAGGGGGGGGGGGCGTACTCTAAGACACTTTTCAGGAGCTCAGCATGCATATTTCGGGCACCACGAGCTACCAGATTCGCCATCAGGTGCCTAGTTGGGATCAGCACGAGGGAAATGCTAAATATTAGACATCAGTTCCGGATCTGAGAACTCACCAGCAGGAAGTGACAAGTGTAGAAGTGGCCATAACGGCGATAAACGCATAAATCCCGAGCCAATATCCCAGTCTCTCGTTGGGATGATCAACATTTGAACTTGCCCATTTCTCCACCCAGATGGCTAGGTTCGTCAGTAAGCGCTCTTTTCACCATTTCGACGACACTCACAAGGATATGTAATGGTAACCACATAGGCCATAATCAAAAGAACAAACACTGCTGACCGGAACACTCCCAGGACTTGGGCATAGTACCAATAAATGGACATATCACCCGTCCGTCGCCCATCCTCCTGCGGTGTCGGTTCTAATTGAACCTCTGGACTCGCCAATGAGAGGCGATGTTGAGAGAGCCGATTTTGGGAGAGGCGGTTTGGCACGAACTGACTTTGGCCAAACTGAATCTGGGAAAACTGATCTTGTGAGAACTGTTGAGAAAACCGCTGGGAAAAACGCTGAGAAAATTGGTGGGAGAATTGCTGAGAGAACCTCTGCGAGAACCGCTGCGAGAACCTGTTCTGGGACAGTCGATTCCGGGCCCTAGCCCTTGGGATCGGGATCTCGGGGGCCTCCAGATGGACCGTGGCCTTCCGTTTCGGTAGGGCTGCCAGACTACGAATGTAACTGTCGGCTCTGGAATGGAGGTCTTTGTATGTTCCTTGTTCCATGATGTTGCCTGATGGGCCCAGGGCGATGATATGGTCCGCAGCAGAGAGGCGAGAGGCTGGCACTTTGTTAGAATAGCGTGAAGAGTACAAAGCATATCGGGGCAATACGTACGACTGTTTGTCGTCATGATCACCGTCGTACCCAGCTTCCGTAAAAGCCCCCCTGGGGCTAACAGCGCATTGAAGACCGCATCCTCCGTGGTGCGGTCCAGTCCGCTGAAGACGTCGTCTAGGATAATAGTCTCTGTTCTGGAGTAGACAGCCCGAGCCAGGGCCTTTTGTAATGTGCTGGGTCAGTATAGGACTATGCATGAAAGGTGCTGTAGATCAAAGTAAATAAAAGGAGGCATACCACGCGTTGCTTCTGGCCTCCACTAAGAATTGCGCCCTGAGTCCCTAACATGGTCTTATCCCTATTGGGTTGTTTGCGGATATCGTCATGTAGGGCACACGCCTCGATCACAGTATTATACCAGCGCAGGTCGAAAAGTGACTCTCCCAAGATATTTTCCTGGATGGTATTGTTTGTTAACCATGGTGTCTGCGAGCAGTACGCAATCGAGTCGGGATCAGCCTTCAACCCTCCCGAAAAAATGGGCGTCTCCCGCAGCAACGCACGCACAAACGTGGACTTCCCAGACCCGACGGGCCCAACGACAAACGTCACCGTGCCTCGATGGATCTCAAAGGTCAAATCATGTACGACAGCTGGCTTGCCCTCTTCCCAGCCAGCGCTGCGGCCCTCTGCCACAAAGACTGGACCAGTGACTTCGTAGTACAAGGGTAACTTCTCACGACTGGAGATACTGGGCACTCCTTCCACAACCGACATACCCTTTCCGTCGTAGACGACTCCAATCTCCGTCAGTGCGCTAGATAAAACGCTGGCGGGGATGCTGATGTTGCTCCGAGTCCCTCGGGGTTCATGTGCGTCGTCCCTTCGTGGGTCTGACTGCAAAAACTCGTTCACTCGTTTAATGGAGCCGATTGCGGTGGCGACACCCGTTGCAGCTTCAACCAGGTTAGAGATTGGAGTGGCAAGAAGAGTGAATAAGGTGAGCGATGTGAACGCCTTGGCAGCCGTCAGGGTTTCATTGCCTTTATGTCGTGCTATGAGGGCGTAGATGGTGAATGAGGCCAGCGGGGAGAGTGTGACGTTGCTGTATGCCACACCAACTACCAGGATCAGCAGTCGACGGAATTTTTCGGACTTGACGACTTCTTCAACGCGCATCGTCTGGACGAGGTTGAACAGCTTGTCGGTCAATCCAGCCGTGCGGACCCCTTTTACAGATCCCAAAACCTTTGCAGTAATATCAACACGTTTCTCAATGGCCTCGAGCCAGACCTGTTGGCGAGGGCCGGCCAGTCCAGAGATGAGCAATGACAAGGCCATACAAACTACTTCACGTTAGCGATGTGTGAGGTAGTAAAAGGAGGGGCATCACATACTAAACACCACGATGATCGGGGCGATACTGGCGACCCCCAGCTGACGCCATAGCAAATATAGCGCAATAGGAATCTCCACAATACAAGCCCAGGCATCGTGAATGTAGTGTAGACCGCCTGAAATACGTTCCATATCGGCACTCATTAGAGTAACGGGGGCGCTGGTTTCGACGTCAATGTCACGCATGACCATGACGTGACTGTAGAGCATGTCGACCAGATCGGCCCGTATCATGGAGACCACTCGATATGCCTGATGATGGGCGAAGGCCGTAGAAACCTGAAATAGTCAGTATCAGATCTACATCTTCCTGCATTTTGGAAATTGAACACCCACCGCGATACCTGTGTAAACTATCCCAAAGGCACCGATCAGTGCGTATCCCTGTGCCTTGGGGTGAGTAAGCTCGTTCGATGCCACCCAGGTCGTGGTTGCTTCGACCAGAAAGGGCTGTGCGAACGTGAAGGCCACCTGTAGTGCTCGAGGAAAGACGCCTAACAGGATTGGAACCAAGTAGTATCGACAGCATGCCCAAAGCAAACTGTGAGGGGAATTCCGGTTCGGCCCTAGAATTATAACGCTGTCATCAGCCCCGAGTCATTGCGCAGAACGCAGAAGTAGAACAAACAAACTTACTCTTTCTCCAGAGCGCATGCAACCCGCTTTCACCATGCCCTGTAGACCGAAGTGAGTCCTCGATTGGGGGAAGCAGCTCAACCGTCAGATCCATGCGATTGCCGAGCATTAAGAGCGGGTTGAGCCAGCAGAAGAGACATTCTCCCAGAATCCCCACGGTCGATTCCGGAGGTGAATCTTTGTAGTTTCGTCTTAAAAGGGACCTCTTTGACATGGTTTCGGTAATCAACAACACCACCTTTATGCACAAGGTCACCGTATAGAGAACCGCAATCGATCGGTTCTTCTCCAGGAAGAACAATGTGCGGGTCTCGGCCAAGGACATGATCGAGGAAAGAAACAGATAGCCACAGTTGATGGTAGCAGGTCGAATAGTACAGATATGCTCATAGTGCGAAAGAATACCGAAGATGATGGAAGCCAGCCAGGACACGACTGCCGTTGCGACGGTAGCTCGAGTGGTTTTTCCCGACGGCGCCGCCCAGAGGCCGACGAGGGTTAGCTGGAGGACGGCCAACAGAGCATATCCACCCTAGTAAGTAGGTCAGTTTTCATACTTTCCTCATGAGCTCTTTCGCTTCGGGCGCATCATACTAGCTTTACGAAATACCGATATCCTCCCTGCACCTTTATCGTCTGTTGTCTCAGGTGGTGAATGCGTGGCAAGGCCCAGAAGAGAAAGAAGAGTGTCACGGGCAGTGTGAGGACGGTCTCTTCGAAGTATAATGTGAAATCAAATCCATCTTTGCACTCATGGCTGACAACAGGCCCAAAGGCATCTTCGACAGCAATAGGGCATGCTGCCGCCGCTCTGGGATGGAGCCAGAACGAAGACATTGAGACGGTGAACTAGTAACGTTTGATTATTTTTTTTTTCATCTATGGTCGTATCCTCCACATTATGAGATAGAAAGTAGATCATGGGTGATCATCTTTTGTTCATCAGCAATTGAAACTTGAGGGTTTGACTCGTGGCGGTGCTCGTGGGCCCGAAATGACGGTAGTTCATATGCACGGTGAGCCGCCCAACTTAGGGTTTACGACGCCTCTTCTATTAATGGCACTCCACTGAGATCCCACTCCCAATATCATATTATAAACTCATTGTCTAGGCGTACATGACATGCAGGCTCATCAAATCTCTACCAGTTCCCCTTAGGTTCTGCCAGATCTGCGCCCCACCACCCCCCACCAACCTCTGACGAAAGACTACTACTTCAGGCCCCTCTGAAACAATTATGCCACGCGATGAAGACCATCTAATGCGGCGAGATGTGCTGCTAGTGCTAGACCACATTGTCGTTTCATCTCTATGTGTTCCTGCTGATCGTCTTGGCCTCTCACCTTCGGCCCCATTTCCGACCGTCCAATGCCAGCATCAGCGTGAGCGTCAGCATTGGAGTTGACATCAGCATCAGCATCAGCATCATCGCCATCTTTCAACAATTGTAGGAACTGGAGAACCTCCTTTGGTGCTATCGTCCGTCGACCCTTCTTGAAAACATACTTCGAGATAGCCGACGCAAGAATATTTTCCTCCGAGCTCGCCATACCGGGCTTCAGGAAATGGCTAACAATGTACAACCATTTGTCATCCCAGCACAGAATTCGTGACTCGACATCATACCGCTGCCAGGGCTTGATCTCCCTTCGGAAGATACACGACACGCCGCCAAGAGCAGGAGTGAGATGTTTCAAGGTTCCGGTTTGTTTCTCGTCGCTTTTGTGGGCTCTTTCACTGTGGGGCTTTCTCGATGGGGGAGATAATGGTGTAATAACATCCTTGAAGAGTAGCAGTAGTAACTCGATCCGGCTAATATCGAGATCGGCGTAGAATGTGCTGTTGGACTTGTGGAGGTTGAAATCGACTTCCGCCAGAGAGCAATAGGATCGGGTCCGCAGGGGCCGAAAGAGGGCGGATGAACCATCGCCTGAGGAGGATTGATAGCGCTTCCAAACGAGGTGGTTCATGAGGATTGCGATAATTCGGGCCTATTAATTTGTGATCATGCCGTCATAGTTAACCCAATGCTTCATTTGAGGTCAAACACGGCGGGAAATGCAGAGTCTATCACTAACATGCCATAATCCAGGAATAGCTTTGGAGTCATAGACGAAAAAGAGAAGCAGAATGCCGCCCAACGCGGAGAGAAAGGAGTAGGCAGACATGGCAATAATTGTATATTGGGAAATGCTAGAGAGAGAGGAATTGTGGCAAAAGATAAAAAGAAAATGATGGGGGCCACCGGCGATATAAATAAAAGCCCCCACGATTGAGCTGAAGGCCTCGGAGAGTAAGAAGTAAACAGCCCCATCCTTACCAATTTTAGCACTATATTAGACGTCCGATGTTTACCATGATACGATCTGATGCTACGCTGGTGTTGTTTTAGACAGTTCAGTGCGGTAGAGGGTATATTGAAGGATGTAGGTCTATCGGTACAAAGCAACAAATCAACAAATCATGGGTACACAAAAAAAAAAAAAAAAATATCAAAACACTTTCATCGACTGAATAACAGACTCAATCTTTTCCATTCCACAAGTTCCAGCAGTGCTCATATAGGTTTCCCACTATTGACTACATTAGCATTGCTCTAACAACCTCGAGCGATATGGAATGGTAACTCACCTCGTTCAAAACTCCCATCAGAGCAGCAGACCCAGTCAAATCTCTGACCATCTCGAAATACTCTTTCGTTAATTGGAACGGCCGCGCCGTCAGATTAGGAACGTACTTTCCGACCAATCGCTTCGGGTCCAGCGCATGACGGTCGATCAAGTCCAGCAAGCAGCGTCGGAAGCCAGGCACACCGGGCAGGAGATGCGAGGAATGGAATGGAATGTCGATACCCTTGAGAGGGATTGTCGCACAGCCTCGCGTGAGGGCTGTACTGGTTTGGGTAGTAGCAACTTGTGATTTTACTAGCGAGGTTAGCTGGTCGGGAGACAGGACGTTCGAAGGGAGAAGAGAGGCAGCGGTCGCATTGATGTGATCGAGGACCGATTTGAGACACTGGAGGGGTTGCGTCTGAGGAGAGTTAGCGAGTGAGCAGGAGAGAAGAAGAGGAACTGAAGCTTGCCTGTCCAGCGCACACATATTGCAACCCTGCAACGTTGAAGTTGACAATCTGCAGCAACTGTCCCGTCTCGGCTGCAATGGTTTCCACCACCAGCTGCAGTGCTGCTTGATCGAAGCCTAGAGAGTCCATGTGAGTACTGACTGAATCCAACCTGCCAGATGCGTCAGGACGACTACACCTACCCGCACAGACCCGGCTTGGATCAACCGCGCACATCCGGAAGTCGGATTGCCCCCGGTCGTCGCGCTCCACGGCGAACTGCATTAACAATCCACGATAGAATACCACTTGCACCAGGCTCTCCACACTGAAGATCTTCCCGACCGCACCGAGGGCTGCATACTCGCCTAGCGAGTGACCAGCGTACGAGCTCCGCTCCGAGATTAATCCTCTCGCCTGGAGATCCGCAAAGATCGCCAATTCCATCAGCGTCAAAGCTGGCTGGGTGAACTGCGTAGCCGACAGCAGCCCCTGGGGTGCATGGTACGTGTAGAACTCAGTGTCCTCATCGATCTCGGGGAACAACGGAAGAAGTTGGACGTTTCCATCGGTGCCCGCGGATTCTCGCTTCATGCTCATGTATTTCTCGCGGATGTGCCGACCTTGCGGGCCTCCGAAGTACACGGTGAGCTCCTTTGGGTCATTGCGGACAATATCAGTTATGCGGAAACCTAAGTATCGTTTAGTAAAAGCCCTAGCCAACCAAAAGCTCTTAAGACAGGGAAGATGATAAATTGAAACCCACCGTAGTTATCGGAGAAGTAGGTATCAGCGTAATCCCACACTTGCCGTGCAGCCTCGCTCTGGGTATACAGCTGCATTCCCATCCCCTTCTGCTGACTTCCCTGGCCCGTGAACAACAGCGCTGTCTCCTCCGGTTCCACTTCGGCCTCCCCACGCAGCACGGTCTCTCCGCGCTGGACATGCTTCGCCTCGACGGAAATGATCTTGCGGCCCGCCAGCATACCCACGTGCTGGAAGATAACCTCAATTTCATCCCCGGGGAGCACCATACTGGTGAACGAGCAGTTGAAGCTACGGAACGCACCAATGGCCGACGCGCAAGTATAATGCTCGACAAGACCACGGACACGTGCCGATGTGTACATGCCGTGCGTGATGAGCCCCGGTAGATCAGCATACCGAGATAAGGAGGACGAGACGTGGATGGGATTGAAATCCCAGGAGACATGGGCGTAGGCCTCATTCGAGTCCGGCATTCTCATCATGAGTGACGACCCATCGCCGGTGAGTGGCATAGGGTTGTTAAACATGTGCCGTTTCTTGACTGGGCTGCCATGGCGCTGTAAGTAGTCCATGACTGGGTTGCCACGACAGGTGGCGGCATAGAAGGCTACTGTGGCAACAGAGCTAGACCGACCAGGCAGTGAGGACTTCAGACGCACATCACCAACGGTGGTAACGGCCTTGAACGTGTCCCTGCTGGCGTATTGATAGGTCGACTGCAGTACGAAGATTAGCGTCTGGTCCTGCAGATCTAGGTCAGCATCCCGTGGCTTGAACCACGGTTTGGACTTCAGCAGGGCCACCTCCATGGGTCCGCTGAGGCACAATTCCATTTCTTCTTCATCGACCTTACGGAAGGTGTTTTCCCAGTCCGTGTGCGTGCCGCGGTACAGGAATTGGCTGGTCAACTCGAGGACGACCTTCCCTTCCTGGTAGACGTCACCGCGCACTTCCACAAGCTTACCAGCATCTTCAATGGTGATAGCCTGAATGCGAGACTTGGTCTCAAGGACAGCGCCCTCCTGGATCGGCTGCGCGTCTGGCGGGATGCGGAACCCGTTAGTGAGATGCACCAAAGTCAAGAGATCTACATCCAGCTCGTGCGAGAAGAGTGGCTTCATCAGTGCCTCCCAGCCTACGACAACGCCGAAGTCAAGCGGTGCGTACAGGGTCTTTCCACGACGCTTGCTGGATGCATCACTCGCGTTCTGCACACAGTGCGCAAACTCTGCAATCGAATCCGCTGTGACTTCTAGGCCATTCTCGCAGAATGTATCGTGCACGGATGTCCACTTCTTCGGCTGCGAGCTGGTGAACCACACACGGTAGTAGAACTCCTTGACCCGCTCATTGCGACCCTCCATGATCTCATGGATGGGCGCGTACACCGCGTCGCGCCGGTACTGGTACATCAGCCGCAGGCCGATCGCCGCACCACCAGCGTTACGGTAGTTGATAATCTCCAGCGTGATGGACCCAGATTCGTCAGCCCGGATATCGACAACCTTGACTGGCTCAGAGTGTGGGCGGTATTCGAACAACGAAACAGTCGTGTCGGACCGGTGACCAGTCTGGACCATCACATAGGAATCGCGCGTCGGCTGGAAGAGTCGGCGGAGTGGGTTCTCAGAAATCGCCCGGCCCTGCACAATCGTAGGGGCATTGAAAAATGCCTGGCGCCAGCCACCCTGCGTCCCACCTAGCGCAGCTAACCACTGGTCCAGCGATGGCATCGGGGTATTCATCTCAGGAGATACCTCGTATAGAAGCGAACCAGTGTTACCAACGGGGACGCAGTGGATACCTGCCTGCGCCATGCTCCACTCACTGACAACGGGGTAGGGTCCAAAGCAATGAACAATGGGGATCCCATCCTCAAAATAGTCGGGGTCCCGCATCTCCAAACGCTCAATATGCCCCTCATGGATGGTATCCAGGATTTTGCGCGCTGGCTCATCGACTGCATTTGAGTGACGCGCTGCGACTGGTCCGTGCAGAATACACACACGCTCAACATCACCATCGACAACGGCGTTGAGATCCTCCGACTGCCACAGCGAGTCCTTCTTGAAGTACTCCTCGAAGTTTTCGTCCAGCACGGGCACGAAGGGGACCGG
The DNA here is from genome assembly GCF_009193585.1 of Aspergillus caelatus. Lineage (NCBI taxonomy): Eukaryota > Fungi > Ascomycota > Eurotiomycetes > Eurotiales > Aspergillaceae > Aspergillus > Aspergillus caelatus. The sequence continues at coordinate 145,061 of NW_022475286.1, forward strand.
CTTCTGCCCGCGTCGTCGGCACAAATGCAGGAAATACTGGGCATCCTGTGTACCCATGAGCTGGTCAGCGGCGTAGGGATTCTGCTCGAGGAACTTGTCAATAGCTGGTTGGGGATCACGAAGGTCGTCCACGCTGGCGACCACAGAAGAGGTAATCTCCATGTCGTCACCCTCCTGTTCCTCCTCTCTCTGATGACCGATTCGTGCTTCTACGCGCAAGAGGAAATCGAACAAAAACTGCTGGAATGAAGGGTCAATCCAACGGCCTTCGAGTTCAACGTATGTCAACTCAACCAGCCGCGAGATGACCTCCGCATAGGTCATCTCCTCCAGATCCACCACGTTCCCTAGTTCGTCGCGCCCAAACCAGACTTTGTGTGAGTCGGCGTTCAGTCGGCGGATTATGTAGTCGCGCTGCTTCTGCAGCTGAGTGAGACGCTGTGCGCGATCGAGTTTGAAGATTGTCCGGTCCAATTCCGCCCAGAGACGCACACCACGCGTCGCCAATTTGTGGATAGGCTCTCCCATCTCGGAGGTCACCGTCATAATTCCTCCTGCCGGTTGTGTGTAGGTCTGCTCCCAGTCGGCCTCGTCAACCACACCAGGTGCCGCAACAATCGCTTGCTTCACCGCTGGGCTGGTATGGGCCTCCTTGGCGGTCATCAAGCGGCTACCCAGTAGAATGCCGTCGAAGGGCATGAGTGGCCGATTGTAGCGTTGCGCCCACTCACCGGTGAGGTAGGGGAAGGTGTCATCAACGCCTCCGAAGCCACTGCCTGCCACCAGGATCAGGTTCGAGCAGCTGCGTACTGCACCATAAGCCTGAAGGATTGGCTGGTGGAAGTCTTCGAAAGAGTGGTGTCCACCCCCGCGACCGCCAGTCCATTGGAGGATGACCGGGAAGTTGGGATGGGCACGCGCGATGGCAATGACCTGGTGAATCGCCGGGAGCGAACCTGGTTTGAAGCTGATATGGCGCAATCCAAGATCACGGATGTAGCTTGTGGCGACTTCCAGTGAGGGAACGCCAGCGCCTACCGTAAGACCCTCGATCGGTACTCCCGACGCCCGGAGACGTGTGAGCAACGGAACCTGCCAGCGCACTGCCTTGGGGGCAGCATAAATCATGTTGACGGTAATTCCGCGACCGGGAGGAATTTCTCGCAATAGACGCTGAATGGCCGTTTCAAGCTGGTCCGGGCGATGATAACCTCCCAACGCCAGTTCGACATGATATCCAGCCTTCATTACCGCTGCACAGAAGTCCCAGGCCGCTGTGGTTGGGGTCATACCCGCCACAATAACCGGTGGGAGTCCTAGCAGGCGACTCAGCTTGGTGTCGACCATTGGGCGGCTACCAGACACCTGAACCAGCCGTGGCTGGTACTGCTCGCTCCAAATCTGACCGTACGCCAGACCGGGGGAAGGGCTCCAGTCGAAGATCTCGCTGCGATAGCCCAGATCTGTGTTGGTGCCCTCCGCGACCGTGGCCAGGATGGTCCGAACTCCTGTACCATCCTTGAGTCGATTGGTCAATGCCCCAATACCGGATACGCCTCCCGGGCCAAAGTCGATGATATGCGTGGCGCCAGGCAACTTGGTGGCTTCGGTCCAGACAAGTTCCTGGGAAGTGATCATTGCCACGAGGTCGGGAACAATATTCTGGCTCCCGAAGGCCCGCAGGTCACTACCCGTGCGCGTACAGAACACGGGAATGCGAAGGTCGTCGCCCATGATGGTCAAGTCGGGGACACTGGCGAGAACCGCGTCGGAGACATCGGCCAGGTAGCTGCTATGGAAGGCGGCGGTGATGGGGAGGAATCGGTTACTGATCTCAGGTTTCCGCTTGCTGAAAGGAATGCGGTGCTGGGTGCCCTTCGCAGGCGCTTTGACACCACGCAGCCAGACGTTGAAGCCATGCAGAGACAAGGGTGGACCTGCCAGCACGGCGCTCTGTGGACCATTGATCAGCGCGATGGCAATGCGGGCGTCCTCCGAAAGGTGTGCATTGACGGCGTCGACGTATTTTTGAAGTTGTTCAAGAGGGCAGTCCGTCACGCTTAGCATGGGTCCGGGAAAGCCCTCGCCATGAGCCTCTGCATCGGCCACAATGACTGGTGGCAGCTCGGCTACTGCAAAGTGGTCTTGGCTGTAGGCTCCAATGGCCAACAGGAGGCGCAAGGCATCCAGGGCAAGGTTGTCAAACTGGGTCCATGACTGGGCCACGGCTGTAACCGTTGCGGTCACGATGCCCTGCGAGTGGCCAGTAGTACCAGCGAGTGCAGCCTGGATCTGTGCTGGAGTGGACCCCAGAACACGCCCAATCACGCGATACCAAGCCAGTTGGAGAAGGCCGATAAGCGGCATACTAAGTGGGGCGGAGATCAGGTAGGCTGAGTCTGGGGCCCGCTCGGAATGCTCCAGCCAAGTGATAATATCCAGACCCTGGTGATAAAAGCGGCTGAACCGGTCGTCGAGGGACTGGCGCTGCAGCATGCTGGATGCGGAGACGACCAAGTCACGCACTAGCGGCCGGTAGGTATTGTACACCATGCGCAGCTCGTCGAAATAATTCTCATCGTTACCCTGGCCACCAAACACGGTGTACAAGTGCGCTTTTCGGTCCAACGCAGCCGTCATAAGCGCCGACGGCGGGTGGGATGGCCGACTAATCTTTCGCAACGCATGACGCGCCTGAACATAGGCCGCTAAAATGGTCGATTTCACTTCGGTGCTTGCGTCCAGCTCCTTCACCACTCCATGCACTTCCCGATTCCACAGGATGTCTCTCTCGAAGGTGTCCATCGCCGTGGCGAGAAGCACCCGCAAGTCATCCTCTTTCAACCCACGGCGCTCCCGCTCCAGGCGGCGCACAGTAAAGCTGAGGAATCGAGCCCAAAGCTCGACCAGCGAGGACAATTCCTCATCACCCGGAGTCTTGCTCAGGTCATGGAGGAAGTCGTCGCGCAGCTGCAAAGCCGTGGGGTAAGAGCCGCTAGCGACGGTGAGAGAATGCTCAAAGGCATGATAGGTGATGGTAAGGGTCTGACACGCATGGGAAGAAGTGGAGGAGGTGGAGAGAAGTTCAGGAGTGGCCCATCCAGAGCCAAGTGCAAAAGAGCCCGCGGAACCAGCGCTGGCCAAGGAAGGGGAACGGGAAGCGGACGAGGCGTTAATCGTAGAGAACATTGTGGCGGTAAAACGTAGTATAGTGGATTAAGTCGTTGGGTCTTCGTGTTTTTGTTTCTTTGTTTAGTATGGATCTGATCTTCTTTGTGTCTGCAAGGCTAATTTCCGCTTCTCTTTGTTTTTGAAGATATTCGCAAGATATTTAATCGAAACGGGTCGCGCTTTCGAACCCGAATCGGGAAGTCAGCCCTAAGCGTCTTACTTCGCATACGCGCTAACATGCAGCGTGGGCTCAGCCTGCAGCCCTCGAGCCTCACATCCCCGTCTAGTTTCCTCCCCAAACTAGAATCTGACGTGTGTTGGCTCTCTAAAAATATGATGGGCTAATTGGTTTAGGCACCGTCATTCTGTCGATCATGGGTGAGCGTCCTAGTTTAAGTATGGCAGCATGTAATCGCTATTTTTCTTTCCTTGCATCTCATCAACTTCTTCTCTCCTCCCCTCTTCATCTTTTTTTCTTCCTCTCACTCACATTCCTCTCAGTTTGATTACGCTGGAGAACCTTTGCTGCCAGACACTGGTTGTCAATTAGCAACATGGGTTTATCACCGAAGTGCGGTATGTTCGTTCTAATTTCTCTAGTGCAATTTTTGGCGTCTTTTCTTTTTTTTTTTTTTCTCTCTGGTCTATTTTCCGTGTTAATCACAATTCTCCGCTTCCCACGTTCTTAATTCCCCGATCCCACATCTCTATTGACACTACCATATTTATTCCCACCCTACGATTGCTATTTTTTAACATTATTATAATTAAATTTTGCCATTATCATGAGCAACGCAGAACTGACGAATTAACGCAGATCTCACCAATGAGAATGCTCAGTATCCCTACTGTGCTAGTCCCCCCGCCGCCATTATCTTCTCCGTCCTCTTTGGAGTGACATTCGTGGGCCACTTTGCGCTGGCCATTCTCTACCGTAAGAAATTCTGCTGGGTGATCATCGTCGGCAGTGGTTGGGAATGTCTGGGTTTGATCATGCGCGCCTACTCGACGCTGGACCAAACCAAGTCGTCTACCCTCGCTGCTGCACAACTGCTCGTCTTGCTTGCCCCGCTGTGGATTAACGCGTTTGTCTACATGGTTTTCGGCCGGATGGTCTACTATTACACCCCAAACAAGAAGATCAAAGGCATCAAAGCCGAGAGCATGGCCAAGATCTTCATCTGGCTCGATATAACGTGAGCGCCCTTTCCACGTTTCTCCGCGAGATCCTGTCGATTCCGGGAACACTGACCATGGTCTAGCGCCTTTATCATCCAAGGTACCGGTGGTATTCTGGACTCCGACGGCTTCGGCGAGAAGTTGAATCGGACCGGGATGAACATTTACACGGCCGGTATCGCCATCCAGGAATTCTTCATCCTCTGTTTCTGCGCTCTGTTGATCGTGTTCCATAAGCGCATGCTGTCGGGATACCGTAATATCGAGCGCGGAAATGGATGGAAACTGATGGTGTATGGCATGTATGTGACATTGCTATGCTTGACGGTACGTGCTCCTTTTGTTCCTGACCCCTTCATCACCATGATGCTGACAAAAGCGACGACGTAGACCCGTATCATCTATCGTCTTATCGAGTTTGCCAACCCGAACCAGGCGGGTAAGACCGTGCTGAGCACCAAGGAGGCCCCGTTTTACATCCTTGAATGTGTCCCCATCTTCATTGGCATGATGCTCTGGAATGTCTTGCACCCGGGCCGGATGATGCCGGGTCCCGATAGCGAGTTCCCCAAGCTTTCGCGCTCAGAGAAGAAGCAGATGAAGCGGGAGGCGAAAGAGGCGAAGAAGCAGGAGAAACGAGTGGGCTTTAGTCAGAAGTATACCGCTGTCAACGACTCGGAATACACTCTCACACGCCCCAGTCATGAGGAGCATGAGGCTGGCTACGGCGGTGGACGCTGGCCCCTGAACGAGGTGGAGTCGGGACGAGGAGGAGGTTATGGTGGTCGTGAGTATGGATATGTTCGTTGAGGATGGGTTGGATCGATGTGAGGCTGCGTGGAATAAGGAAAAAGGCTGGACCTGGCTGTCTGTTTTCATGTGTTTTTGCTTTTTCTATATTTTTATTGTTCCTTTTCTTTGTCTTTAGAACTTCAATTTTTATTATGTTGTGCTCTAGTTGACGGATATCAACATATATCTGGGTTACTTATATACAGGATGGATAACGAATGTGATGCTTCTATAAAGATCAAGAACAACTCCGGATAGAATTCCTCAGAACCACTTGCCTCCGGCGCCAGCAAATAGGATATAAATAAGGCAGAAAAAGAAAAAAAAAAAAAGTAAAAAGTAAAAATAGAAGAAAGAAAGAACGACATAAGCCAAACTAATCAATCAAGGGGATATCACTGGAGAAGAAGAGAGAGATTACATGTTCTTGCCGAGACATGCAGTATGCAAGGGCGTCTGCCCCTCGAGATCGCGGATCTCCAACTGGGCCCCGGCTTGCACCAGCATTTCAACCAGGTCACGCCGATGTCGCTGACAGGCAAGATGCAAGGCTGTGCGGCCCAGCCAGTCCTGCGCGTCCACCTGAAGAGCGTGGCGACGCGTCGGACAGAGCAACACTTGCACCACCTCTGGCCGGTGGTGCTTCACAGCCAGGTGTAGCGCCGTTTCACCCTCCCGTGTCGTCACATTAATATTTACGCCACTGCCGGTCGGCGAATCCAACAGTAGCGTCACCAGGCGGGCATGTCCCTCCATCGCCGCGAGATGTAAAGGTGTCAGCCCCGCGCTATCGGCGATCGAAGCATCCGCGCCTGCACTGATCAACACTCCCAGGACAGACTCGTGCCCATACAGAGCCGCCCGGTGAAGGGCGGTGTTGGCGAGTGAAGACTCTCCCGTGGGTGTGGAATGTGATGGGACGGATTCAACAACCGTTGGAGGGCTGGGATTCGGTGTTATACTAGGAGTGGGGGCGTGAATTGGCTGGGAGGCTTTAACCGTGCCTGCAGAGACGGGGACGGCAGAGCCGTGGGAATTTGAGAGATGACCATTGCTGGTGTTTGCCAGCGCGTAGGCTTCCTCGATGGGGTTGTAAGAAGGGCCCCGGCCGGCCATCGTCGGTCGCTGGGAACCATCGATGGACGGCGGAGTCCACGACTCGGAGAAGGACAGCCCGTCCAGAGGAGGAGAGAAGAGCTGAAAGTCCGGAGGCGTTTGGACTTTCACCGGGGTCTGGAATGGGGGTAAGGCTTGTTGCTGCTGTTGCTGTTGCTGTTGCTTCTGTTGCTGCTTTTCCTCCTCCTTAGGAGCGTTGGCTGCTGCTTCTTTGGCGCTTTCCAGCTTTTCCTTCTTCAATCCTATATGGCATGGTTAACGGCGTCAAGGTATCACCTGCTTCGTCCAGTAACTTACTCTTACGATATCCCCTCTGGGCAATCCGATTTTGAGCCCTTCGCCGCTCCACCCGATCATCGATATTCGCCCAGTTCTCGCCGACGACCTGCACGGAACTATCACCAACCACAGCTGATCAGTAAAGGAAGAGAGAGAAAAGGGGTCTGAAAAGAGCATACGTACGTGATCATCGCGCAATTAGGGTCAACTGACATTCTCATCGCGATACAGGAGGAGATGAGCGATCCGTTCTCACCACCAGGGGCCATCGCCCGTCCCTGGGCCCTCTACATATATGTACGGAAAAGACATCACGCCGTCATATTCACTACATGCAGTACAGATCTCTGCCCCCAACATTGCTCAGACTCGTTGGATTAGTATCCTAGCGTATGTTCATCTTACGAAAGAAATTACTGAGGAAAGTCAATATAGGGCACCGGCCACATGGTCGCCACATGGGGAGGTCCATAATAAGGAAGATCATTTCCTACTTTCACTAAAGGAGCCGATGTAGCAAAGTATAGCAGAGACGGACTAAGCCGAAGGACACCAATAGGACAATATTTGGCTAGGTCGCAGTCGAATTCCCGAATCCTGTGAGTCTGAACTGCCTCGTTTAGGAAGGGGCCGTTGGCTTACGGTGGAGTTGTGTTGGTAATATTATTCGATGAGATCATCCGAGGGCATTTGGATTTGCACTTTTATTTTTGTTTTTTTTTTTTTTTTCTCAATCTTTTGCCTCTCTTCTGGTAGATAGAACCAGAGACTGGGGTTGATCATATACGAGAAGTATGTATGTTGGTTTACACAGCGAAATGCCTGCCTGTGACAAGAGGCCAAACAAAACCCCGGACTCTATCACAAACAAGAACATGGGGTACATAAAAGCACTATGGAATTGTAAAGAACAAACGCCACTGAAGATCGGAACTAGCATATGAAGCTCTAAAAAAAGAACGGCATAGAGTTAGAGAAGTCAGCAGTCATGGAATCCCAAGGATGGAACGATGCAGTAGTAAAACAGTGTCAAAATACGGTACAGCGAACCATGACGTACGAAATAGTCGGTCCGTTTGTTTCAGATATAACCCGAGAAATTAGAGTAAGAAAATAACCTGTCAAGGCGTCGCAAGAAAAGGCCTTGTGACACGGTGGGAAGGGGATGTGCGATGGTTACTGGCCGTATCAAGGTGACTCGGGCACTGGGGCTTGACCGTAGTTTGGATATGAAACAAGGAACCTGCTGTTCTGGGTTAGCAGTAGCAATGCCCAGTACCAAGATGCATACTCCGCATCCCTACGAGCCAATCGAGCAAGGAGACCTTATGGCCCATGCAGCGGCCGAAGTGCCCGACCAGTCCTGTTTCCTTGTTGAGCACACCCAAAAATAGAGTCACTCAAGTAGAAATTCCCGAACAGTAAGCACTAAGGGTCCAGGTACCGAGCTAAGGATCGGGATCCATAACCAAGCCCCTCTTAACAGAAGCACTATAGTTGGTGGCTTGGCATTCTTGTCTAGTGGATCTTCCGAGATCAGGATTGCATGATATCACCCTCGTTTTCCCCAGCTGCCTGACTCATAAGGCCATCATTCCAACACGACTGGACTAGAAGCTGGCTGTCGCAAGTCTTTCCCATGCGAAAACATAGGTTTATACCTGGATTAGGGTTAAGCACGACGAGTACTCACCCAGCGGATTAGGAACAGGACACATACACGAGATCATCCCTTCTTACTGTCAGCATGAATCCCACTCGGTGCTCGCTAAATCCGATCTGATAGGACCCCCAACGTACCAACTCCGCCGCCCATGATTGACCGTCCACCAAAGTTCTTCCCGCTTCACGAGGCAGAAACGAGGCAGAAACAAGGCAGAAACGGGAACGATACCTGATCTTAGGGTCCCACCGGGCACGGGCCTCTCACTAAAGACAATTCCCTGCTCGATTCGCCTCGTCCTCGAGCTTTTCCTCTCGCGGTGGAAACCGTAAAGAGCACGACCCTGGTAGAGAACTATTAATTAGTTCAGAAATTGTACCGCCCGGCTAATAAATCCCACAAATATACGGTGTAGTAGAGAGAACCGAGCAATTTTATATACCATACCACACCGGTCGTTTTTCTTAACAAGAACACTCTACGAGGATGAATAAATATAGATTCAAGGTCTAGTATGTACGGAGTAGTAAGCTTTAAATAAGACCCCTGCTTTTCTCTCGTGATATGTATAGACTGTAGTGGGCGTTTCATGTCTTAATATATATTTTAAACTCTGTCCACTTAGCAAACATACGGTCTAAGCAATGGACTAACCTTAGACCCCAACCACGTTTACCCTTCCTGGAAGTAGGGCATCGTTACTCGATGGAATTGGTAGACTGGTGGCATGAATCCAACAGTAGCGTAGCGTAGCCCTATTGAAATTAAACCTCAATTTTGCTAAAAAGAGCATTCAAAAATAAATAAAATAAATAAATAATAAATAACCAAGGCCATGTCAGGTGATTAGTATACTACATCTTAGCACCAGATACACCGGTAACAATAGAATAACCTACGAATACCAGCTCAATACATGTACATGGAGAGAAATGGTACTACGTTCATGGAGCACTGCACGAGTTGAAATGAAAAGAAATCTATTGTCTAGCCTTTCCAGAAGGTCATGGGAATCACAAAGTAGATAGAGAAAAGTACACGAGACAGAACACAAACATAGAGACAAATGAGATAATTACAAAAGAAGAGACAAAATCAGACAGAGATGAAAGCTTTTAGAGCCACAGGGAAACAAGGAAAGCAACCATTACATCGTTCAAAGAGCGTGAGTGTATAGGAGATTCACCATCTGTTCCATCGAGGAATGATGAAGGAGGTCCTCCAGGCGAAGCTGAGGTGCGTGCTCTTGCAATCGCAGCAGCACTTGTGACAAACCCATAAGTTCACCGCCCACTGCAAAATAACATTCTGTTGGAGACACAACTGAGTTATTTGTCGATGGCAGAGTGTCTGTCCACGCTTGGTGCACGGCCTCTCGTAAAGCAGTCACCTTGGGCTCGGAATAGTCCGCAGGCGGCGCGGCAATGATGACATCTGGTACGGAGGATTCCTTAACCATGGGAATCAAAGGCCGACCGGCTTGAAGTTCCTCCACCGATGGCAAGAAGGTAGTGGAGGGGCTTGACGAGAAGGATCGGATTGTCAAGCAGAGTTGGTCAAGCAAGTCCTCCGCCTGGATTGCGGACATGACTGATGTCGCTGTAATGAGGTCGATGTCAACGTGATCACCTGCGGGGGTTGATAGGATCGATACATCCATAAGGTCTAGTTCCGAGCCGATGAAGCCAGGCTCATAGGAGCCATCACCCATCATCATAGCCCGATCCGGTTCAATATTCTGGTGCTGGATGACACTACTGAAGCGCATCCACCGCGGCCAATCAGTGCATTGCTCGACAATTGGGCGGAATCCGAGCGACTCAAATGGCATGTTGGCCACCTGCTGGTTCTGGATAGTGCGAAGAAGGTCCATTACAGTCCAGTGGTCCTGGAACTGAGCGCGGACGGGGACCACATTAAGACACGGACCGACAATCTGGTCGATGTTGTCTATTGCCAAGTTGCGGCCCGAGATAGTGTGGCCGAATACAACGTCCGGCCGAGCTGCCATGCGAGCCAGGACTAGGGCCCAGGCGGACTTTGCCACGGTTGCAAAGGTGATGCCCTCACTCGTGAGTTTCGTATTCGGTACCCGGCGTCGAACGGTGATAACCTCATCAGAGACGTCTCGAAGGCCCGGCTTGTGGCGCTCCACAAAGTTTGTCATCGTCGATCCCGCTAGGAGGGACTTCCAGTGTTCAATGGCAGCAGAGTCATCAGATGTGGGACAGAACGAGGTGAAGGTCGAGAAGGACGGGCTGGGGGATAGGGGTTGGCCGGCATAAGCATTCTGCAAGGCCTCCCAAATGGTAGGAAGTGAGACACCATCGTATTGTGCGTGTGAAATGCGCATGATAAGGCGATGTGCGTGGCCGCGTCGCTGCTGCGCCAGAACGAATTGAACAAAGGGCTTCTCGATTTGAAGATCGCCGGCCTTTCCTTCCTCGTACACTCTCTGGGTTGTTTCTTCGAGGTCATCGGTGGGAATAACCAGGAAGACCGGATCAAGTCGCCGGAGGACGACCTGCCAGAATCGGGAATCATGTTCTGTGAAAACGGTACGAAGAATACTGAACTGCCGTACCAGCTCGAAGCAGCCTTGTCGGAGACGGTCCACATCCACTGGGTCGGAGCTCTCGAAGTAGAAGTAGTTGAGCATCCATCGAGGACGCGTCATAGCACCGATCAGCGCGATTTCCTGCATGCTGGTAGTGGGGCAAATCTCTTCAATGTGGCCCTCTTCGACTCCAGCCTTCGCAGCAATTGTGTCCAGGAGGCTGGAATCGCAGGTTGATGATCCTTTGCACGGAGACAAGACAGGAGTACCATCCCCAGGGGTGGCAGGTGCATTGGCTGTAGCCAGAGCGGCGATGTCAACAAGAGAAGGATGATTGAAGATATCAGCAACACTCAGGAAGACCTTGGAGGCACGAGCGAGGCTGACCAGTTTCATGGCGACGATAGAATCACCGCCCAGAGCGAAGAAGCTGTCGTCTGCCCCGATCGACTCACGATCGATCATAAGCACTTCCGCCCAGAGACTGGCCAGTTTGAGTTCCATCTCCGTCTTGGGGGGCCTCTTACCGGCGGTGGCCAGCGAGTAGGTCTGCAATTGGACGTCGGAGAGAGAATCGACCATGCGACTAAGCATATTCCGGTCCGCTTTGCCAAAGGAGTCGGTGGGCATGGTCTTAAGGGGAATGAAGAGGATGGGCAACAAGTAGTGGGGAACGGAGGTTTGAAGTGCAGACTGGACTGTGGTGAGCTCCTGCTGCAAGTTGGTAGTCATGGTATCAGTCAGGCTGTCGATTTCGACATCTGGAGACTGTATGGACTCATCGTAGAGATATGCAACCAGCATATTCCTGTTGCGAGATGAGACCAATGTAGTGTCTACCAAAACATCGTATGTAGAAGGAATGTGAGACTTGATTGTGTGCTCGATCGCACGGGGGTCGATACGCTGGCCGTACATCTTCAGTTGAGTGTCTTTGCGTCCCAGGTACTCGATGCTACCATTGACATTGAACTTGACCATGTCGCCGGTCCGGTAGACACGAGTAAAGCCATCAGCAGGATATGTGTGTTGCATCCAGTCGGGACGATCGATGAATGCCGCCTCACTGGCTTGAGGATGGCCCAAGTAACCCTCCGACAGGATGGGTCCTTCAATGACCAGTTCACCCAAGCAGCCCAAAGGTGCGAGCTTGTTGACATCTTCCGGCTCAGTAACCCACAACCGACAACCAACCGGGAATCCGATGTTGGCAAATGAGTCCTTAGGATGGGTGAATTGTGATACGGAGCACCAGACTGATGTTTCGCTTGAGCCATAAGCGTTGAGAAGGGTATCGACCTTGCCCGCCCAGACCTTAAGGCTACCCTGAGTTGGGCACTCTCCACTCAGAACTAACGTCTTCAGCTTGGGAACGTCAGTCGGGCGCAGGCTGTTGGCGACGGTCGGGGTCAGACAGGCCCAGTTTGCTCCTACCCGGTTAATAGCAGAAGCCAGGTCCTTAGTCTGATCATGTTCAGAGATAACACACACTGTGCCACCACTGAGAAGGGTTGTGAAGATCTCCGCGTAGCTGACATCGGATGTGTAGGCGGCGGATTGCAAAACGCGGGATTTGGATGTAATCTTCACTGCGGGGCCATGGTTTCGGATACTGGTGCAGATGGCCCTGTGGTCGATCGCCATGACCTTGGGCTTAGCAGTACTGTCAGAGGTAAAGGCAAGGTATGCGGGCGATGAGGGTTCAACGGCTGTCCGAGCTCGTGGCACGTCAGCACTGGTAGCTGCGAGCTCAGAAGCGGTGGTTGCATCGGCGATAACAACATGGCTGGATCCGATAGCGGCAGCCAGGTCAGCATATTGTGGTGCCGCAATTACATGGTCAATGCCAGTGTCATGGACAATTTCCGACAGACGGGAGACAGAGTCCACTGGATTCAGATTCACGCATGCTCCGCCAGCCTTCAGGACGGCGAGCTGTGAGACAATGGCCCACTTGGATTTATCAAAGCACCAGCCTACAGGGCACCCTGCCGTCACCCCAAGCTTCACTAATACATCGCTAAATCGAGACGATAGATGATCCAGTTCTTGGTAGGTCAGACTGCCATCCCAGGCATCTACTGCTTGGCGCTGCGGGTGGAACCGTGACTGGACACTGAATAGCTCATGCACACGAGCATTAACGGGTTCAATAGGGGCACCCATCCAGTCGAGAAGCTGGTCCACGTCAGCTTGACCAGCCATAGTGATATCCATCATGAGGGTGTTCTGAGGCAGGCGGAAGAGCTGGAGGATCAGCCTCTCATAATGCTGCAGCAACCATCCCATTTGTTGTTCAGGAATTAGCATATCGTCGTATCTGACACGAACATCGAGTTCTGAGTCACCAAGGTGGCACTCCACAATTAGTGGATAAGTGTCGAACTCAAACTGCACCGAGGAGACTAGTTCCAGGTCCAGATCGTTCTCTGAATCCTCCAGAATAGGTTGGATAACAAACAGATGACCGAAATCGGCAATGGCCGAGCCATTGGGCTGGATTCGGCGGATATTCTGCAAGCCGAACTGTTCGAAGGGTGTCATATCGAGAGCCTGCTGTTGAATGCCGCCCATGAGCTCCTCAATTGTCTGGGCTCCATCTAAGCGGACTCGGATAGGTACTGTTGCGATCATCGGGCCCATTATGTCCGCAGCACCATGAAGCGAAGTACTACGGCCGGAGAGAACATGGCCGAACACGACATCATCAGACGTAGTGTAACGGCTGAGGAGAAGAGACCAGGCCGATTTCAACACGGTGGGTGTAGTGAAAGTAAGGTTGTCCCTCTGCGGAAGGCGAATTTGCAGGGACCGCGTCTGGTTGGGTCGGAGAGATTTAGCAGAGTGGGAGGAGTTCGGGAATTGAGCAGGGAGATTTCCCTCAATCTGGGAGCGCCAGAAGTCCTCGGCAGCCTCACGGTCGCTGGTAGTGAGATGCTGGATAAATTTACTGTATGGAACGACCGGCGGAAGAGCGGACAAGCCTTCCCGGTAGATGATCCCGACTTGCTCGAACATGGATCCCTGGCTCCAACCATCGTAGGTAGCATGATGAGAGGTATGAATCAGGAACGGGCGTGGGTCGTTCTGGTCACCAGGAACAACAGCGTTGCGCATCAAGGGTTGGCCATGGACCATAGGCGAGAGCTTATCGGCCCTCACGTACTCTTCCACAGAGTCCTCACATCGCCAAACAAGCGGCTCAGAGATAACAACCTGGAAGGACTTGGAATCAGCTGTGTAGATGATCCGAGTACGCATGATCGGCTGGAGCTGGGCCAAAGACTCCCAGGCTTGTTGGTATTTCTCTAGGTCGATATCAATAGGAAGACGGAAGACCTGTCGCGAGACATAAGCGGTCTCATCTTTGGCGGTCAGCGCCATTAATGCTTCCTGCGAAGGGTTGCAAGGGTAGATATCCTCGATCACACTGGCATCCACCGCACATTGAGTGGTCGCTTGGGTCAGAATATCTTTGACTTGGTCGCCGGGCAACAGACTGAAAGGCTCTGGTGGCGCATCGTTCATCTCCTTCCTTGAGGAGCGGTCGAGATTCTCTGCCATCTTCTTCAATTTAGGATAATTAGTCACGTCAGCGACACTGATGGAAAGCCCTGCCTTGCTGCCCGCGGCGACAAGCTTCATCGCAGCAATAGAGTCTCCGCCGAGGTGGAAGAAGTGGTCGTCTACACCGATGCTGTCGGTGCCGAGGACACGAGCCCAGAGCTGTGCGAGAGCCTTCTCTGTTTCTGTTGAGGGCGCTTTTTTCTCCGCCTGGGAAAGGGCATAGGAGGCTAGTGTCTCTGGCGAAAGACCGTTGCCAACCGTCCTCAATACCTTTCGATCCAGCTTGCGAGATGGCGATAAGGGCATGTGTGAGACGGGGATAAAGAGCTGTGGCACCATGTGCTTGGGTAGAACCTCCCGCAGGCGGGCTTGCAAGGCCTGGAAGCTTCGTCGAAGAGGGCCAGAGAGGGGAACGAGCAGCGAGTCGACATCCGCAGATGCAGCCTCAGGTACACAGATAAACGCAGTGAGGATCTTAAGACTGCCACGAGACTTCGGTGTCAGAACTTCAACCGCCACTTGGTATGAGCTGTTGTCGTATACAGTTCGAATACGATGTTCGATTTCGCCCATCTCAATGCGCTGCCCGTGAAGCTTCACCTGGGTGTCTTTGCGGCCGATGAATTTGAAGCTGCCGTCGCGGTTGTATCTGACCAGATCACCCGAGCGGTACATGCGACCGTTGCCTTTGTCGTGAGGAATCCACCATTTGGGGGGGTCGATAAATGCGGCTGCCGTCTTCTCGGGCTCGTTCAGATATCCTCTGGCAACGATTGGGCCCTCAATGAGGAGCTCTCCAGTGGAGCCAATAGGCAAGAGCCGGTCAATATTATCTGGGTCTACGACCCACAGAGTGCATCCCAATCCTCGGCCAATGTTAGTAGGGTCCTTGATGGTACTGGTCTGGGAATTGCAGGTGGTGCAGACACAGCATTCACTGGGTCCGTAGCTGTTGATTATCTGAACATGATCAGACCATAAATTGACGACCTCTTTAGTGAGTGGTTCCCCACTGAGAACCAGGGTATTGAGGGTGGGAATACGACTAGGTACCAAGAGGCTGGCAACAGTAGTGGTAAGTTCCGTCCAGGTAACACGGTACTTGGCCATGGCATCCGTAAGGGCATTCATCCTCTCATACTCTGAGGGAACACACACACACCCTCCGAGCATCAACGACCCAATAATTTCGTCAAAGGAGACATCGAAGGTGTAGGAGGCAAACTGGAAAGCGCGGGTACCAGGACCGACTGACATTTCGCTGAGATGCGCAATCAGACCGGTTACAAGGGAGCGATGTTCCAAAATACTTCCCTTCGGTTTTCCGGTACTGCCAGAGGTGTATACAATAAACACGGCATTGGAAGGCTGGGCAATGGCACCAACAGGCTCGTTCGGGCAGGGGAGGCTGTCCAGATAGTCGGGGCCAATTGGGAGCACTCCCGATGGAGGGAGTAATGAAGAGAGCATTGCCGATGATGCCTGGTCACACACGACCAGGGAAGCATCGAGATCGTCAAGCAAAAGCTGGATTCGGTCCCTGGGATGCTCAGGGTTGAACATGCAGCAAACACCGCCAGCCTTCATAACCGCCAACATTGCGATAATGGTCCATGAGCATTTGTTGAAACAGAGAGGGATAATCATCTCTTGTTTGACTCCACGCGAAATAAGCTCGTGAGCCAACTTCTCAGCCAACAGGTTAAGTTGACTGTAGGTAAGCTCGGCATCATACGAGGAGATGGCGGGGGCGTCGGGTTGCCTGCGAACCTGTTCCTCGAATTGGTAGTGAACACAGGATTGGATAGTTTCCGGGCGTTCCTTGTTCCATTCAAGAATCTGCTGTAGATCTTCCTCACTGATGGTTCCAATCTCCTGGAGCGTGCTGATATTATCGTCGCCACCTGCTTCTTGAATAGAGCTGAGACGCTCAATGGCACGGCTATAGCGACTGATTATCCGCTTAATTTCCTCACTAGAAATGACATTATCGTCAAACTGAGCTTTGATGTCCACACCATCGTCGAGAAGGTTGCACTCTATGATCAGCGCATAAGGGTCTTGGTCATCGCGGTGGCCGGTTGGCACACGAGTGAGTCCCAAGAAATCAGAGGCTTCAACAGGTGCCGCCTTTGGTTGAATGACGAGAAGATTCTGGAATTCAACGGCTTCTTTGGCCTGTTCACTCATAAGACGAATGTTCTGAAGGCCGGTATGCTCAAAGGGCACCATATCCAGAAAGTTCTGTTGGATACTTTGGAGGAAGTCAAGCGGGGTTTGGCTACCATCTACCGCGATGCTCACGGGAACTGTCGCAATGGTCGGACCAACAACCTGGTTGATACCCGGGAGAGACGCATTGCGACCAGAGACCGTGAGCCCGAAAGTCACCTTCTCGGTTTCCGTCAAGCCAGCAAGAACAAAGGCCCAAGCTGCTTTCAGAATGGTGGTGAAGGTAATGTCAGACGGCTCCCTTGACAAATGCACTGAGCCGGTCATGGCCTGGTTCGGGTATGGTTGGTAGGTACGATCCTGCAGGATAGGATATGTCACAGAGGGCTCGGCGAACTGAGAAGTCCAGAACTCAGTGGCAGATTCAGGAGTGATTTCCTTGATGTATTGGATAAACCGGTTATAGGGAACCTCTGGCAGAGCCATTTCGTTGTTGTATTCAGCAGAGACCTGCTTTGTAATGATAGGGATGGTCATTCCATCATAGATTGAGTGGTGGGCAGTCCAGACAAAGTATTTCTGCGTTGGGGCAGATACGATTGCATAGCGTGCCATTGGCTGGCCATAATCTATTGGGTTCGAGGAATCATTCTTCAGGTATGCATCCAAATCATCAGCAGACTCCCAGGTCATGGTCTGCTTCAGGACAACTTGGAACAAGCCATCAGACGCGTTAACCATGCGAGTACGCAAGATGGTGCTTCGCTCTGCGACCTTTTCCCAGGCTTCCTTGAATCGCGAGAGATCCAATGTGTCTGGAAGGGTAAAGATTGATTGAGCAGTGTATGACGCTGCATTCTGGCGGTTCAAAACCATGAGACCTTCCTGGAGGGGTGTGCAAGGGTAAATATCTTCTATAGCGGTGCGTGAAATACCACACAGCGAGGCAGCCTCAGTAGCGAGCTGCTCCGGATCAAGCTGCGGTGGTAGCAGGGAGAATGGCTCTAGCTGGTGCTCCTCACTTTGGTCAAGCAGGCTAAGTTCCTTGGCCATTGCAGACAAGGTAGGCTTCTGGAAGACTGAATTGATGGTGAGAGCCAAACCCTGGTTTCGAGCGGCGGCCACAAGTCTCATAGCTCCGATAGAGTCACCACCGAGCCGGAAGAAGCTGGCAGAGGGGTTAACTATGCTGCTATCCGAGAGCTCAAGAACCTCAACCCAGAGAGCAAGCATGATTCTCTCATTTGCGGTCAACGCTGCACATTCCTCGACTGTCACGAGTTGATACTGCTTCAGGTGCTGTTCATTCAGGCCGTCAACAAGCTTCTGCAGGGCAGCCCGTTCCAATGGGAGACCGTTGACAGGAAGGTAAAGCGTTGGAATCAACTCCTCAGGCAGGTCGCGTCCAAGTGTTTCTTTCAGATCTGTAAATTTAGCCCAATGTCCGTCGGTGACAGACATCAGAGACACCTGTGCCTCAGCGTTATTGGCCTCAGCGTGGAAGACGGCCATGAATTGGCGTCCGCCCAGCTGATCCAAGCTTATCACCTCAACAACAGCCTCCTCCGTGTCTGGCAAGGCCATCGTAAGTCGATTTTGAATGGATGCTAGGTCGAATGTACGACCGTTCAAGGTCCGGCTGACATCCTTCAATCTCTGAAGTTCTTCGCCGCGCGAATGTGAGATGACATCCACGCTCGACAAACTCATTTCAGGGGTATCGGCAAGAGTCGCGAGTACATTAGTGAAAGCTTGCATCAGTTCGCCTGCTTGAGACTCGCTGAGAATGGCGGTGAGATATGTCATATGGATCTCGACACCAGGCACATCGTGTGTGGTGATACACAGACTGATGTCATACTATCGTGCAAGTTAGTAAGATCCGAGATGAGTTTCAGTTCTGGGATTAATAAAAATACCTCTGTGGGATCGGCTTGGTCCACGATATGGAAATCAACCTGAGGAGCTGGGCCTCGGCTGGGCTGTCTTTGCAATGACAGGACGGTATTGAATAAGGCGACATCCTTGTTGCCCAGCCCATGCTGGATCGCCGCGAGTGAAGTCTGTTGATGAGGAAGGTTGTTCATGTAGCTCAGTTGAATATCCTTCAGCAACTTGTAGACTGACAAGTCATCGACGAGGTGCAGTCTGCAGACAAGAAGGTTGATGAATGGGCCCACTGCATCGTATATCCCATCAAGGGGCACGTCACGGCCCGAAGCCATGTAACCAAACATGACATCTTCCTTCGATGTGTAGGCCCGGAGGACCATTCCCCAAGCAGCCTGAACAAGATTACTCATAGTAATACTTTGTGACTCGCAGAACTTTTGCAGTTTTCCATCTTCATCAATATGAATGAGCATATCTTTGAAAGTCTTGGTCTCAGACGCGCTGTCTCCGTTGCCGATGCGCATGTTGGGGAAATGGCAAGGCTGAGCCCCAGCCAAACGGTCGGTCCAGTACTTGAGGGATGCAGATTTGGACAGACTGTCTAGGTAGCGAATGTATTCGCTGTAGAGGGGACCAGGCCCAGCGGGCAGCGTATTCTCATACGCAGAGACAAAATCACGGACTAGGAGTGCCAGCGATGTGCCATCGACCAGGGTGTGGCTCAGTTCGATTTGGCAATAGATCGATTCGGGGCTTTCGCAGATGGTCAGGCGATGACCAGGCACAGGCTTGGTGTAATCCGGGGATTGTTGGTCTTGGAAAAGCGAGACAACGTCCACTCCGGAGAAAGTGAGGTGGTGAACCGTTGCTTGGTATGATCGCAGTACAAGCTGGTCATAGACTCCATCTCCAGACAACGAACCGATGAAGACCGTTCGCAGGATGGAATGACGGTCCACGGTTTGCTGCCATGCTTTTAGCAGGCGTGGGAGGTCCACAGCACCAACATCCGATCTAGGTACAACTTCAAAAAGCTGACGAACCTCATACGTGCCAGGCTGTCGGGTCTGACTAAGAAGGATGCCCTCCTGGATTGGCGAACATGGGTACAAATCTTCCACGTTGTCAGGAGAAATTCCCAGTGTCGGCAGGACAGTGTTTGTGAAATTAGACAAGGCAGGGTAACTAATCCTCATGAGGGGGAAGTCACTGAGAGTATGCTCCATCGAGCTGGCCACTAGATCTTGAACGGCAGATTGAATGACCTTCTCGCATCGGTTAACCCAATCACGAATCTGTTCCTGACGGCCCATATCGCGATTGAAGAAGAACGAGACACCCAGCTGACCGAAGGCAATAGCGGCAGAGATATCAAAGACCGCCAAACGACCCATACCCTCACCAATGTTCTGAATCTCCTCGTCCGCACGAAGAGGCTCTTCTTTCAACAGGGCATCACTTCGCTCCAGTTGTTGTGCTTGTCCTAGATAGTTGAAGCAAATCTCCATGGCCCTGTGATCATTGAAAGCCTTGCGACCTTCGGCGCTGTAATGGCGGCAGCTGAAGTATGAGAATCCGTTATCGGTGAAGGAACGACGAACATCCTTTGTTCGCTTGATGCTATCCTTGATACTTTCATCCTTCCTCATACGCCTGTGAACTGGATAGAAGGTGGTAAACCATCCGACCGTTTCCGACAGGTCGATAGAGGTATCCCATGGTTCTCTGCCATGGCCTTCGCTGAAGATCGCAGGCACTGCACGGTCTGTGAAGGTCTGGTTGAAGGATTGCTGGATGGCCGCCAGGAGGATGTCGATGGGTTCGGTTCGCAGTGCTGTGTTTGCCGCTCCAAGCAGGAGTGAGGTGGTGTTGTCATCAATGGTGAAACGAGCTTCCTCGACATTCTTCCATGTGGGTAATTCTTGCATCCCCCAGTATAGGAGGTTGGCGGGGGGGATGTCGTTTGGCAATACCGACTTTGGAACCAATTGCTCTCCGAAGTGGCATTGCTCTTGTGCCCAGTTGTGGAATGGCATCGGATCATGAGGGCTGCTACTCTGCGACAACAGGGAGGCTTCCAGCTGAGCAACAATGACATGCCATGAGACAGCATCAACGACCAGATGGTGTGCGATGAGAGAGAGGAGTTGTGCCTCTCCTTTCTCCTCGTCACAGAGATTAAAGTGATCCACAACAAAGATCGGCCCCTTCTCGATGTCGACGTTGCGTTGGGAGGCGTTAATCACGTCGAGCATCTGCTGGCGGTTGGCTGCAGAATGGTAACCAATCTTGAAGGAGCCATTGGATTGGCTCTGCACCATCTGTGACCACTCCCCGTTGTCGCTTCTGATAAACTTCGCACGCAACATGGAGTTCCTGGCCACAATTTGTTCGATGGCAGATGAAACTGCGGCCGTCGGGAATGGGCGGGTCAAGCGCAACAAAACGCTCTGGTTGTAATGATGCTGGCTCGCCTGGCGCACAACATCGTTGAAATACACGTTCTGGATGGGCGATAGGCTGAAGGGCACATCGTACGTTTCTTGTCTAGTTACAGCGCGGTCGCCGATTGAGCTTGCACGACTGACCACTGCCGCCAACGACTTCGGAAGCAGAATATCTTGAACGGTAAGCTTGATTCCAGTGGCTCTGCAGCGAGAGACAACCTGCATAGCAGTGATTGAATCTCCGCCCAAGCTCATGAATGATCGGTTTAAGCCAATAGACTTCTCAGGGATGTTTAAGACTTGACTCCACACCTGTGCCAGCTGCTTCTCTAAGGCGGTTGTTGGCAGATTGACACTGGCGGAGGAGATATTGACAATCCTGCGGTAGGTGTCTTCTGTTATACCGGTGACCCAACGTGTGATGGGTACGCGGTTTATCTTCCGCGATGCAGTCAAGGGGATGGAGTCCAAGACAATCCAGACAGATGGAACCATGTAGCTAGGCAGTACGCTCGAAAGTTCCTCCTCAATCTCTAGGATAAGTGGCTGAGCAGTGGACTTCGCATCATCGGAAACGAGCTCGACGCAATCACCTTCAAGGGCCAATGGTTGAAGATCCGAAAGCGCCACCACCGCAACGAGCTTGCCTTTGCAAGGGCCGGTCTTGGGAAGAGTCACCATTCCGGCCTCGACCGCTCTTTGAGCACGGAGGTGGAACTCAATCTCACCCAACTCGATACGCTGGCCGTGGAACTTGACCTGGCTGTCTTTGCGGCCGGCAATGTTCAGAGTTCCATCGGGGTTGTAACGAACGAGATCACCAGTGCGATAGAACTTGTACTGAGGTGCCTCCTTTCCGTGCATCCATGCTGGGCTCTCAACGAATGCATCTCTCGTCTTTTCCGGCTCGTTCAGATAGCCTCGCGCGACATTCGGCCCTTCAATGAGCAGCTCACCCACACAGCCGACAGGGGCAAGGCGATTATAGTCAGAAGTCTCCACGACCCAGTACCGGCAGGCGGTACCACTGCCGATGTTTGCAGGCGAGACAGTAGCACTCGGGTTTGCATGGGATGCCCAAATGGTACATTCTGCTGGTCCGTAAGAGTCGATCATGTTTACTTGGCTTGCCCAGCGATCGACCAGGCTTTGCGATACGGCTTCACCACCTAGAACGAGTGTCTTCAGATGGGGAACCTCTTTGGGGTCCAACAGGGCAGCGACTGTCGGGGTCATGAACGTCCATGTGATTTGCATGGAGTTGATCACCCCGGCAAGATTGTTGATTCGATCGTGCTCAGTGGGAATGCAGAGTGTACCTCCCTTCATCAGTGTGAAAAACGTTTCGCCCATGCTAACATCGAAGGTGTACGAAGCAAACTGCAGCACCCGCGAACCTGGTCCACCAAAGCCTAGACCTTCACCGTGCTGGGTGGCCACGGTGCAAACAGAATTGTGCTGAACGATGATCCCTTTTGGTTTTCCAGTACTTCCAGACGTGAAGATCATGAAAACTGGATTGGTAGGCTGGACCTGAAGCGACCCGAGCTGGGATATCGAGACAGGTGCCAACTCTTGGATTAGGGTCTTTGTGATCGGGACAACAGAAGCCGAGACGGACCCGAAGAGGCCCTGGTGTTGTGGCGAGGTAAGGACAAGGTGAGAGCCTGTGTCTTCAATTAGGGTCTGAAGACGGGTTACTGGGTGGTCAGGGTTTAACATGACGCAGGCTCCTCCTGCCTTAACAACGGCGACCATGGTCACCACTGTCCAGACGGACTTGTCGAAGCACAGGGGCAGCAGGGTCTCGGGCTTGACAGAGTATTTGGTAGACAGATGATAAGCCAATCTTGAGGACAGCTCATCGAGCTCATGGTAAGTCAGATTTCCGTCCCACGCCTCAATGGCCATATTTTCGGGGTTAAGAGTGGCTTGCTGGGAGATTTTCTCGTGGACACACTCATTGACCGCGGTCGGTGCCGCAGCGTTCCATTCCCAGATCTGCTGCTCATCCTCTTTGCTGAAGAGATCGATATCCCCTAGCTTGACATCGGCAGATGGGCGAATGATCTGTCGCAAGACATGTTCAAAATGACCCAGAAGCTTCTCCGTCAGATCCACCGACAGAACATCATCATCAACGCGGGCTTCCAAGTGAACGCTGCCATCCCCGAGGTTACATTCAACGACCAAAGCATAAGGATCGAATTCCGTCATATCTGTAGGCACAGTTTCGAGCTCAGCAAACGCCCGTCTCCCGTCTGCCTTAGGCTGCACGACGAAGAGGTTGGTGAAGTCAGTTGCTGCCAAAACCTGGGGGCTGATCTGGCGAATGTTTCGCAATCCAACATGCTGGAAGTTCATCATCTCGACATTCTGCTCGTGTTGGCTCTCAAGGAAGCTTTGAAGGGAGGCCTCGGAGTCCAGGTGGACATTCATTGGAACGGTTGTGATGGTGGGACCAACAATGCTCTCGATGTGGGGGACGAGGGCGTCACGTCCCGAAAGGGTCAATCCGTAAAGAATGTCCTCAGAGTCTGTGTACCGTGCCATAACAATTGCCCAGGCTGCTCGCAAGAGGATAGCCATGGTCAGGCTAGATCCAGGCTCTAAGGCAACCTCAACATCACGGTGGCAGGTTTTCTTCGCTCTGGGTTGGTAGGTCGCATATGGTAACCGAGGGAAAGAGGAGGGTGGCTCTTGAGGAGCCATCGAGCGCCAGAATTCCTGTGATGCCTCGTGGTCGGTTTCTTGAATGTATTCCACGAATTGGGCATATGACGGCGCTGTAGAGGGAGCGACACCTCCTGTATAGGCCTGTTCCAGCTGTTCAAACAAGAGTGGAACAGTCCATCCGTCATACATGGCGTGGTGAGCAGTCCAAACGAAGATAGAAGACTCGCTACCTTCAACGATCGCATAGCGAGTTAATGGGGAACCGTTGGTCACGGAAATGGCATGGTCGCGCTGGAGATACTTCTCCAAGGAAGAGTCTTGCTGCCATTTGAGTTTAGCAGCGTCTTCCGTTAACACAACCTGATACGATGTAGAGCCGATAGTGACAATCCGGGTGCGTAGGATGGAGTGGGCATCAGCCAATGTTTGCCACGCATCTTTGAATCGCTGGATATCAAAGCCAGCTGGCAACCGGAATGCAGACTGCGCGACATAGGCACCAGTATGGGTGTTTGACATTGAGAACACACCCTCCTGGAGAGGGGTACAAGGATATACATCCTGGATGTCGCTGCGTGCAATAGAGCAATGGCCTGCAGCTTCATCCAGCAACTCGTCAGTATTGGTGACATTCTTTAACATCGAGAATGGTTCATAAAAATTCTCTTGTGCGTCAGCCTTGGCTAATTCAACGCGTTGGGCCATCTGAGACAACTCTGGATACCGGAATATGTCAGCGACAGTGAGCAGGAGGTTTGCTTCCCGTGTTGCGACGACCAGTTTCATGGCACCAATTGAGTCGCCCCCAAGTCGGAAAAAGTTATCGTTGCGGCCCACAAGGCTAGGGTCTTTTCCTAAAACAGCCGCCCACAAAGTCTGCAGCTGCTCCTCTTCCTTGGTCTGGGGGGCGGCCTTGTCCTGGTTGGCTAAGGCGTACATCTCCATCTGCTCATGGGAAAGGCCGGGGATGGCGCGGCGGAGCGCGATCCGATCAACCTTGCCCGAAATGGTCATTGGGATGTGAGAGATCGGGATGAACAGGCTGGGAAGCATGTACACGGGCAGTGTCTCTGACAGGACCTTCTCAAGGGCCCGCAGTTCCGCCGTGAACTCGGGTGATAGTGGGACAAAGAGTTCATTTTCCGTAGGGAGTGCGTTCTCCATCTTGAGGAAAGCTACCAATGTTTGAGGAGGCAGAACGACCGAGTCCACGGTGACATGCGCGGCACCCGGCAGATTCTCCAGGATGGCATGCTCTATCTCGCCCAGCTCAACACGCTGGCCTCGGACCTTGATCTGGGTATCCTTCCGGCCAATGAAACGAAGCTGGCCATCCGGGTAGTAGCGGACCAGATCACTGGTTTTGTAGAACCGGCGTGGTTGTCCATTCTCGGGCTTAGGCAACCAGGCGGGATCTTCGAAGAAAGCTGCCTTTGTCTTTTCGGGCTCATTCAGGTATCCCCGAGTGACAAGAGGGCCCTCAATGACCAGTTCACCAATGCAACCAACAGGGAGGAGCTTGTTAGTGTTCTCGGGATCTGTCACCCAGAGGCGGGTTCCAACGGCATGTCCTAGTCCGGCAGGGTCGCTGTCCGCGGTGAGGGGGTCCGTTCCCATGCTGTAAATGGTACATTCTGTAGGCCCATAGACAATGCGCAGCTCCAGAGCATCGGTCCACGGGGAAATATCTTCGCGTGAGATCGCTTCACCTCCCAGGACGACTGTCTTCAGCGTAGGAACGGTTTCTGGGGTGAGCAGGCCGAGAACCCGGGGTGTCAGGAAAGCCCAGTTGACCCCGAGTTTGTTGATTGCGCCGGCCAAATCGTCGACGCGGTCTTTCTCACATGGAATACAGACCGTACCACCACGAGTCAGCGTAGTGAACGTGTCAGAGACACTGGCATCGAACGCGTAGGCAGAAAACTGCAGGACACGCGAGCCAGGTCCGACACCCCATTCGGACCCGTGAGCTTGAATGCTAGTGATGAGGGAGCGATGCTCGAGGACGATACCCTTGGGCTTTCCTGTGCTGCCGGACGTGAACGACACGAAGGCTGGGTTAGATGGTTGCGCCTGAGGGAGTGTGCAGTTGTCGGTGGGAGCAGGGAGTTCGTCGAGGAAGCTTTCGTCCACGACAACAATATGTTCCACGAGGCCTTCAAGCAGTTTAGCGTGCTGCGCTGAAACAACTGCAACACGAGCCTGACATCCATCTAGAATATCTTGAATGCGGGATAGTGGATGCGCAGAACTCAGACCAACACCAGCACTCCCAGACTTCATGATCGCCACCATAGTCACCGTTGCCAATTTGGACTTCTCAAAGCAATGGGGAATCAGCACCTCCGGTCCAGCCCCCAGCTTTGCTAAGTGATGGGCTAGCTTTTCAGATAGCAGGTCGAGCTGGGAATAGGTGTACTCGCCATCCCAAGCGCAAACTGCCTGCGCATCGGGTTGCTTCTTGACTTGATCGTAGAAGTATTCATGCACACAACCCGACTCCGCAATTGGCTCAACCTTATTCCACTCAAAGATCTGGGCTCGGTCCTGTTCATTAAATAGGTCAATATCGGTGGGCTTGGTTCCGGCCTGGGCTACAATTCCGTAGATCGCGGCGCTAAATGTATTGGCAAGATTCATGGCATCGCCCTGTGTCAGCAAAGAGGACCAGTAGCCGATAGAAATCTCAACATCGTCAGTAGTTATGTCAATAGCAACGGCGAGATCGAACTATCAAGAGAAACATCTGTTAGTGCCTTGCTCTGGGGTTCGGAGTAGGCTGCAGCGTTTCACTCACATCTGTCGGGTCATCTTCTTTAACTGCCCGGAAAGAAAGCGCATCTCCAAATTGCTGGTCCGGAACACCTTTCTGGAGTGAGATGATGCTGTTGAACAAAGGCATACCGGACAGGTCCAGACCATGCTGAATTTGTGCCAGGGAACAATGCTGGTGGGCCAAAGCGGTAAAATAGTCGTTCTGCATGGTGTCGACCGCGTCCAGAGCAGCCTGATGCTGATCCAACCGCACCCGGCAAACCAGCATGTTAATGAAGGCTCCCACGGCGTTTTCTATGCCTTTCACAGGTACATCACGGCCAGAGGCCACATAGCCAAAGCAGACATCGTCAGATCCCGTGTACGCGCGGAGAACCAAAGCCCATGCGGTTTGTATCACATTAGCAATAGTGACTCCATGGGCTACGGAAAACTTCACCAGATCCTTCATTCCGGCGAAGGGAACTTTCACAGACTGGATCTGCTTGGAGCTTCCATCACGAGGATACATGGGGACAATGGTTGGCTGAACTCCTGCAAGGTAGCTGGTCCAGTGGCTCATGGACTCGCCTTGAGAGTGCTCCGGAGAAGAGATGTAGTGGATGTAGTCACTGTACAACGAGGCAGGCTCTGTGAATGATTTGCCGTCAAACGCCAGTGACATCTCCTGCAAGACTACCTCAGTAGACCCACCATCCACGATCGCATGGTTGAGCTCCACCATCATGTAGACGTTGTCGCCGCGGGTACGACAGATGGTGAGATGGTGCTGGGGTTCTGAGGGGTTGTAGATTGGCGAGGGCAGAGACTTCAGGAAATTTGTTACTTCCACTTCGTCATCCGAGCACATGTACTCGCAGCAATGAACACTGGCAGTGACGTTCTTGAGTACGATCTGCTGGAAGATACCACCGGCGTCGACGAAGATGCTTCTAAGAGATTGGTGGCGATCAACAACGCCCTGCCAGGCACGCTGAAGACCCAAAATCGTGGTAGTCGCATCCATAATGGATAGTACCTTAAGGACACGTCGAATTTCATATGTGCCGGGGAATTTGACCTGGCTCAGAAGGATTCCATCCTGGACAGGGGAACAGCCATAGATATCTTCCACGTCGTCCTTGCTGGAGAGTCCAGCTTTGGATAGAAGCGCGTCGTCGACGGCGGCAGTTCGCTCGGCGGGTGTGGAAGCCGGGGTATTAACGGTACCCTCCTCCACAGACACCTGGGATGAGCGGACGGTCTTAGAAGCCAAATCAATCAGGCTCTTGGCCCGAACCACATCTAGCACCGAGACCTTCAACTGCTCCCGGCGGCACCGCGCCACCACTTTCATGGCCGTAATAGAATCACCACCCAAAGCAATGAAGGACCGGTTATGCTTCAGCTTCGGCAGTGGAAGGCCCAGCTCCTCCGCCCATATTTCTTGCAGAAGAAGCTCCGTGTCGGATAATTGCACTGTCTCGTTGGCTTCCTCTTCTTCTTCCATGATACCGGCAACTTCGTTGTAAGTATCTTCGTCCATATCACGAACCCATTGATTCAAGGCAACACCATTGACCTTCCCGGATGTCGTAAATGGAAGGGCGGCCACCACCACCCAGAAGGTGGGTACCATATAACCAGGAACCTGGGCGGCGAGACGAGTGGAAATCTCAGGAATGAATCTGCGTGCTTGCTTTCTTTGGTCGATCAGAAGCTCATGTACGTCGGCGTCTCGTGGCCCCTCATAGGGGAAGGCATGGAGCGAGAGGACGGCCACCAGGTTTCCCTTGCAAGGTCCTGCCTTGGGAAGTACGACGCGAGCATGGCGCACCATGGAGTCCACGGAGAGACGTTGC
The DNA here is from genome assembly GCF_009193585.1 of Aspergillus caelatus. Taxonomy (NCBI): domain Eukaryota; kingdom Fungi; phylum Ascomycota; class Eurotiomycetes; order Eurotiales; family Aspergillaceae; genus Aspergillus; species Aspergillus caelatus. The sequence continues at coordinate 173,189 of NW_022475286.1, forward strand.
TCGATCTCGCCCAATTCCAAACGTTGGCCTCGAAGTTTCACCTGGCGGTCCTTCCGTCCAATAAAGCTGATCGTGCCATCGCTGTTGTTTCTGACGAGGTCGCCGGTCTTGTACAGTCGGAACGGGGCTGGCTTGGAGGTCATGTTTTGCAGGAACACAGGCGCCTCGTCCAGGAATACAGCCTCGGTCTTCGCGGGCTCGTTAAGGTAGCCTCTTGCAACAATCGGACCTTGGATGAGCAGCTCACCCACTGCCCCGATCGGGACAAGACGGTTGTGGTCATCCGGGTGAACGACCCAGCACACCGCGCCATAGCCGCGCCCGATGTTTGCCGGGTCAGCGTCCGGAGTGAGGTGGGGGTTGATCGTTGCTGCGACGGAACATTCACTGGGGCCATATCCTAATGACATTGGTTAGCAATTGATTCGGCCCAGGTTAGCAAAGCATGGGGACCTACCATTGATTAGATGCAACTTGCCCGCCCAGGTCGTGACATCGACCTGGCTCAACGCTTCACCTCCAAGAGCCAGAGTCTTCAGAGTAGGCACATCAGCGGGATCGACCAAGCGCACCACCGAAGGAGTCATGAAGGTCCATGTGATGCGCAGCGCGTTGATGATATGAGCGATGCCATGCTGTGCCAGCTCATCGCTGGGGAAGCAGACACAAGCACCGGTAGTGAGAGTGGTGAAGATTTCGAGCATGCTAACATCAAACGTGTACGGTGTCATCTGTAGGATTCTGCTGGTCGGGTCGATCTCGCCCGCGGTGACGTGCTGGATTGCAGCCGTCAGGAAGGACTCGTGTTCCACCACACAGCCCTTAGGGGTTCCGGTACTACCGGAGGTAAAAATAATGTACAGGATGTTTCTGGGTGTGACAGCGACCGCTGGGGATGCTTTCTGTGCCGGAAGTGCCATTACACTTTCCTGGTGAACAGAGAAGACATTGCAGTTGTCCTGCCAGAGCGGTGCATATTGCTGGGAGGTGAGGATCAAGGGAGCCTGCAACTGCTCCATGATTTCCATCAAACGGGACCGAGGCTGTTTGGCGTCCAGATTCACAATGGCGCCGCCCGCTTTAACGACGGCGATCATGGTGACAATGGCCCATTTGGACTTCTCGAAGAACAGGGGCACGGCCACTTCAGGGCCCACACCCCGATCTACCAGATAGTGGGCCAGGCGATCTGTGAGCGCCTGCAGCTCGCCGTATGTCATGCACCCATCTGGGCCTTGGATAGCCAGTGCCTCGGGCTCTTTGCAGGCCCGCTCGTCGATGAGGTGATGCAGGCAGCGAGAGACCACCTCGGGCATCCGCTTGTTCCATTCCCAGATTTGGTGCATTCCATCCTGGCTCATTAAACTTACCTCGGAGAGGGGGGTTCGGGGGGCTTTGATGATCTCACCGAGTACGTGGCTGAGAGTCGCCGCGCAGTGCTTTGCCTGCGAGGCAGGGATCAAGGAAGTCGGACATTGCAGGTCGACGACAAACCGATCCTGTAGGTACCGGGCGTGAATGGCAAGGTAATTGCCCGGCTTGGTGCTCCTTGTCAGTGACATCACGATCGAGCAAAATAATCGCGCCAGGAGTCCGTACCTGTTCCCGCTCCGGGGATTCTTCATCATACAGCATCACAACGCTGTTGAAAGCTGGACCACCCGCTCGGGCGGACAATTCCTGGAATTCGGCCGGTGTCATCAGGGCGGATGACGAAACACTGGCCTGCAGGTTCTCTTCCGCGTCGACGAGCGTCTTCAGCACGGACTTGCCCCCGTCGATCTCCGCCTGGTAGACGCCCACATGGGGCACACCGGCGACGAATCGAGCAAAGAGAAATCCGACCATCTCGGTGTCGGCATACGCGGAGAGAACCATGGCCCAAGCGACATTCAGCACGCTCAGGACCGACAGTCCATGTCGTTCGCAGAATGCAGCGAGGGCCTTTCCCTGGGAGACGGTGCCCAGGTCCAGGGGGATTTGCGCCTGGTCGGTCTGCTCTTTATCTAAGATAACTCCGTCAGTAAGGGTGGGGAAAAAGAAGGAACTCCCCTTGGATCCCATAGGGATTTGGGCCGTGATGGCCTGGAATGCGGTGTAGTCTCCGGCGTCACCCATTGTGATTAGTGTTCTTTGGTGATCGAGTATAAAGGGCTAAAAGGTAAGTGGAAGTTGATGGGGTTGCAATTAAAAGGGTAGAGGAAGAGACAACAGGTGAGGGAGAAGTTGGCAAAACAATGACGGACGTAGTGGAAGGAGAGAAAGAATGATAAAGTCTGATTGCTTCACGGAAGATCAGAGCTGAGCTTTTGTATAGACCAGGCACGTTTAGTAGTTACAGTAAGTACATCGGCCAGAAGATGGGAAGATCTGGGTAGATATTAATCCTCGACGGGTGACGGCGACTGCACCATGCTATTGAGGAACTCCAGATGCGTCCACCAATCAACACGCTTCTCATCCGACATCGAGCTGCAGTCGTACATTCCATGAGCAATGGATGTCAGACTGGGTGCCCTGCCATCCGCCTTGGTGCGTGGGGGCGGCTCTCCCCATTAGGGCTGACGGCCCCCCTGCCGACCTCGTGTTAGCCACGTTTTTTTGAGCAGTCTGTAACATGTCGCAACCTTGTAACCAGTCTTGAAGGTGCGGCGCAGGTGGTGATAGCCCCCAAAAGGATTCGTGCGGTCAGCCTGGGGGCCAGAGTTGCCTGAGGCTGCTTGTGTTCTTACACGCATCTTATCTTGCAGTAGCGTCGCGGTAGCGTGGATCCATCCGGGCTTACTGCACAAATTGACCGTATATAGAAACATGAACGAACCACGATGACATCAAGGAGGGGACTTAGCCCGAATTAATCCCAGAGCCTCGACGCTATGAGGTGAGAATTATCCGATTCTGGCAGGTCAAGTTCCGGTAATTAGCAAGTCATCCTAAACCACGTCCTCCGCCCAGGAGGAAATATGTAGAATAAGCTCCAGATAAGAAAAAGAAAGGCAATCCAATAACAAGGTTCCATCTCTCGTGACATATGCAAGATCTATGCGCGAGTCGGGAATGGTGGTCCAAAAGACACCTTAGGAGTCGTTCTTACCCGATAAGTACGGAGTTATGATAACGATGCCTGCAGAAGGACCCGCAGTCACCGCCCCCATTTCTCCGCCGCTAGAGTTTCAACTTTCAAGAGGGAATGTCGCGGCTGAGCACCTTCGTTGCATTAGCTTTGACGCTTCAGAACCAACATTTCCTTCATCAGTTTAGCGCGACTCATGAATACCATCTTACTATGTTGAAATTGGGGGCGAGGACACGGTCGCCCAATAAAATCCACGCCTGTTCGAAGTTTGATTCCATGATTGCTATTTTGAGACAGGTCGGACTTCTGCCAATGGTTGGTGTAAGGTGATCTAAAAAGTAGCTAAATGCCGAAGGAGGGGCGGGACCCCAGTCGAGTATAATTCAATGCAGTATTATGGAGTAGAATGGTTATATATAGACGACAAGAGGCCGATCATTTACGATGGGTCCTCCGTCGTCTCGCTGGGTCATGTGTGGACCTTGAAACTGCGTTGAATGCTATTGAATTCGCCTTTCGCACGGACTTCCTGCCGACGGTGATACTAGCTCTAAAACGTCCCTCTCGTCGCCGGTGTCAACCACGCGATCGAGCATCTGGCCGTCTGCCAAAGTCACTGCGAAGCGTCATTTTTCACCCCGAACTTGTTTGAGCCATGCCATCTTCCCCCATTTCCGATCGCTGGGTCGCAATGCGCATCATACGCGTTGTCAAGAACCACACGATTGTCCTCCCTGACACATCCTTTCCTTTAACCTAACCGTCGAAGCAGATTCAGGCCATATCCGTAGAGGTTCACGTGTTTAGGATTTAGGATAAGGTTATCGATGTAAATGAACGAGGACCATGCGACCGTGGGCGCTGTATAATTCCGACAACCATCATAGTTGGTTCTCGCTAGGGGTGTCTGTGGCAAGTCAGCTAAAAGAAGGCCTGTCATTTGTATAGAGTAACTGTGTCTAGTTTGCATAGTCCGAATCATTATGTCGTCCCATGTTATGGCAGTGGGTTGTGCCAGGAGGTCCGTCAATGATACAGATACTGCCTGGCATAATAGCTGACCGCTTTCAATCAATTCACCGCTATGGTTCTGGGTGATGAGCTCTCTTGACAGGGTTGAACCCCAGGTTAAACCCCGCTTGGCGTTTTCTGATGATCCGCTAAATCGCTTGAGGCAAATGCTTGTTCTATATAGTCCTTTAATTGGTTAAACGTGTCACCGCCCTCGGTTATGGCCGCCTCTAACCTATAGTGGTATAGAGTATGAATATTTTGACCAATAGAAATCAATAATCTCACTGCAACATGTTTCCCAGAACGAGCAGAGAGGGAGGCTGTTTACTCTGTAAAGACGACGGTTTTGACCTTTAAGGCGAGAGCAAAGGGACTTGGCGGTCTTGGTAAAATATTGAAAATGGGAGCAAATGGCAATTGCTTTCAAGAATTAGGCTGTTTACCGCCGAAGCCAAAGTTCACGCTGTGCCTCCCTTGGCATATATATATATCTCTACTAGCACATCACAATACTGTCCAAGTCAGTGTCATCACGACGCAAGAACCCAAGGCATTAAAGGGACAACCAGAGCTGATAATCTGATAATCTGAATACATCTCTGCAAATGACCAGGTAGAAATTGAGAATTAAAGAGAAGCTCATACAAAGAGTTGCAAAGTTGTATACTAGGGATGGGAGCCTCTACGACGCGGCGCGTCACCAATTCAATTACCACACCAATGTACTCTGTAGGGTGGATACTGAGTAGACGGAAGGTAGGGCACATTACTTCACTTATCAGACATTTTTACTGCTCATTTTCTGGTGTATTTTACTTTGTCTTCAAAAAGTTTTTCCTCGACTCTATCCAGTGCACGTCATGCCGCACTGTATGTACATACATACGGCGTAAAGCTACGCGGTACTAAAGGCCATACGGTGCCCACACCAGCATCTATATCACGGTGGAAAAAAGAACAAAAAAATAAAATAAAAAAAAACAAGACAGAAAAAGGAAAAGAGTGAGAATTAAACAATTTAAATGTCTATCGGACTGGATATAGGTATGCTTGCGCTGTTAAAAACAATACCAACGCCTGGAAACCGCGTGACAAGACGCGTATCGCGAAACAAACACCGGGTTTTCCCCGAGTCGACTTTTCCCTCTTCCAGAAGAGTCGTCAAGTCATGCAAAAGAAGAACAACGCCACAGGATATATAAGGAGGAAAGACCGAATAAAAAATAATAAGAAAAGATGACAAAGAAAATCTGACAAAGGAAAAGGTAAGGAACGACTGATAGGAAATCGCTTCTCCGAAATTATCGATACCACCCCATAACACCAAAAAAAAAAAAAAAAGGGAAAAAAAAAAAAAAAAAAAAAAAAACACCGGGATATGCAGTAGATGCAGATATAGACCAGGATTCGACCAGGTTTCCGTTTATCCGGTGCGACCCGACCGGGCATCTAAGCGCGCCCCGTGAGCCACTAGCAACTGCACCACTTCAACATGCCCTTTTTCGCTTGCGACATGCAGTGGTGTCGACCCATGGTGGTCGCGAGCATTGACATCGATTTGTTCGGTTGTAAGTAGCAAGCGCACCACGCCCAGGTGCCCGCACTGAGCGGCAATGTGTAGTGGTGTTTGACCGCGTGAGTCCTGGACGTTCACATTGACTCCGCGTTGCAGGAGCAGCAAGGAGACCACACGCTCGGTGCCGTGACTGGGTTCTTGAGGAGTTCTCGGATTCGACTGAGGCTGCGAGGGAGGCGGCGTGGGAATGCCATCACGGGGTTGGTGGTGGATGTCTGATACATTCTCGCTAGAGAGATCGCCGGAGGGTATTATGCTGGGAAAGAGACATGGATCCTATCCAGGAGGTCAGTTCATGTCGGTCTGAGGATAGAAGCCATACGTCTGGGACAGCAAGAGGGAAGAAGAAGAAAGATGGAAGAGAGAGAGAGAGAGAGAGAGAGGCAGAGACTTACACTGCTGGGTGTCCATAGAGGAGGTTGACCGAATGGAGCATCCGACAAGGTCATAGATAAATCGCCGAGGGAGTTGGTCGCAGACCAACTGCCGCTGTCGGACAAGTCGGCATTTTGCCAATCTGCGTGAGAGAGGTGCAGGACATCTGAATCGGAGGAGAATAGGCCGCCAGAATATTGTGACCAGATGTCGTTATCTGCATATGAGATGGGCCAGGGACAGGGGTCAAGGGGATCTCCAGGTGCCAGCACCGGATCCAGGCCTTTCATCATCATTCCGACGGTGGAAGTTCGTGCAGGAGACGGACTCTGGGAGAGGGACCACGCGGGGCTATTCCGCATGATTTGAGATGGCAGGGTTCTTTTGCTAGCTCCAGAGTATGGCTACACCACCGGATGTACTCAGGCTAATAAAATTCTGGCAATATGGTTCTGGTTCGATTTGTCCATCACTCTTGTCCTCCTGTTTCTTTAATGTCTATGGAGTATGAGCTTGCTGATGGTGAGCTTACAGGTTCTTTGCTTTGGGGGATCGACCATCTCAGCAACACCGAGTACTCAATCCTCATCTTGCCGGCAAACTGGGGCACTGGATCATCATTGCATGGACATCTGTAACAAGAGAACACCACACAGCCCTACTTGGGGGCCGTTACAGACACGGTGATCTCGCATGGTCCGTGAGATCTATGACGAGGGTCATCCGATCGAGAGGGCTGAAACGGTGCAAAAGAATAAGCTATTACAAAAATAATAATAAGCTATCACGCTAAAGCTGAGTCTGCAGGTCCCGTCATCCCTTACAGTGCATCTGCAACCTCATGCCCTCATGCCCTCATGCCCTCGGAATGTGGTGGGGGCCATTCCAATGAGAAAAGGCAAAGCCACCACCTGAAGGATGAGAGAATCATTCAAGAACACTGAGGGTGATCAGTCCATAAGGAATAGACAATGCATAGATAAACCTCGTAATCCACAGAACCCGTCATAATCACCCGTTATACCATCGATCCTGGAATCCTGCAAGGGAAAAGAATAAACAAAAGAAAAAGAAAAGTGGACACAAACTTCGAAACTCGTATCCCGGACCAGATCAGCAATTCACAATCATGACTTTCCCACCCGCACCAGCAGCGAATATTGGTCCGTACCCACTCGATCGTACATAGGATGGATGGAGTACTAACGTGGTTGCGGAATAGATTGGACGAAGTTAGGGCTCGCGGTGACGGATATGGGTAAGAGAGGATCTCCCCAAGCAATGGACCCGCACGAAGAAACCAAGAATAAACGCTCACATTCTGTCATAGTCAATGGCCATGTCGAGTCGACCTTTTCCATTACCACCGGAAAGTGGACAACGCCCAAATTCGTGGAGGATCCGTATCTTCGCATTCACGGTTTGGCCCCGGCCCTAAACTATGGGCAACAGGTGTATGAAGGATTGAAAGGTGAGCTTGTTCTATCTATCCCCACACCGGATTCTGCCCTGGATCTAATTATAGAGTCATAATTAGCCTACCGATCGGCCGCTGACCAGATCCTTCTCTTTCGCCCACAATTCCATGCGGCGCGCATGCAACACTCTGCCGATGTGGTCTCCATTCCTCCCGTCCCCACCGACCATTTTCTTGAGTGCGTGAATCTTGCGGTCGCGAGAAATGCCGAGTGGGTCCCTCCTCACGCGAGCGGAGCCGCCTTGTATGTGCGCCCGGTCCTCTTGGGCTCTGCGGCGCATTTTGCACTGACCCCTCCCACCGAATATACTTTCTGCGTATATGTGCAGCCATTCAGCACCTATCATGGCATTTCGCCCCTGCCCGCGGTCGTTCTCGAAGACTTCGATCGTGCCGCACCCCGGGGAACCGGCCACGCGAAGATTGGAGGCAATTATGCCCCCGTGATGAAGTGGTCGGAGAAGGCCAAGAAGGAGGGATATCCTATGACCCTGCATCTGGACAGTGCCACTCATTCCGAAATTGATGAGTTTTCTACCTCTGGATTTCTAGGAGCGAAAATGGATGGAGATAAGCCTGTGTTGGTGGTGCCCAAGAGTGATAATATCATTGGGAGTGTGACGTCCGATAGTTGTATGCAGATTGCTCAGTCCTTGGGATGGACTGTCGAGCATCGCTCAGTACGAACCCCCTTGGCTCTCTTCCGATCGTATCCATAACTAACAGTCTGTTTAGGTCAAATACGAGGAACTTGCGACCTTCAAAGAGGTGATGGCCGTCGGCACTGCTGCCGCCCTGGTTCCTATTCGGTCCATTACCCGGACGTCGCGCGACGACCATTTCGTCTACACCGAGGGGACGACTGCGGGTCCTGTCTGTCAACAGTTATATGCCGCGCTCACTAAGATCCAGCGTGGTGAAGTTGAGGACCAGTTTGGATGGCGTGAAGAGGTTAAGGGGACATCTGATGTGGGTTCTTCTGGTTCTTTCTGTATCATTATGTAAATAAGTTCGTATATGAAGAATGTCTAGCGATTCTAATTTTTTCACTACAATTTGGCAGATCGCCGTATCCAAGAATGAGAGCACGCTTAGAATGTAAGTGTCACTATGCGGAAGCCGCCAAATGGCTCCCAACTACTACTAAGGTGAAGCGTTCAAACTCATCGTGAAAAATAGGCTCTGCGACGTATGCTGCCGGTTGGAAATACACACAGGCCTAGGGCTGGTTGCTGAATTGCTCTCGCCTTTTTCCGTCTGATACGGGGTAGAAATAAATTAATTCTAATTATAATTTGTAAGAAAACCTGAGATAAAATATCTCTTCGTCCTTTCTATTTCTGTTTTATTTACTTTCATTTCTTTTAATTTTAATTGGTGTTCTATTTATTTATTTTCTTAATTTACAGAACTCATGGAAGACAGATATTTACTGAAGTAATCTAGATTCAAAACGCAAACGAACCAATTTCATTCTCAGAAGAAAACCCTCGAGGTCACTCGAGAGACTATTTAAAAATACATACGCACGTCATATCATTCTCCAATTTACTTCTCAACCGAAAAACAAGAATCCACCCTACCGGAAAGAAACCTGCACGATGGGGCCGTCCTTTGCGGCCGTGACATGATCGCGCAACTGATATTCACCCTTGCGCTGTCTTCCAGGTCCCATGGCCTCATTTCCACCCCCAACCTTCTCATACTCACCCGGTGCACTGCGGAACTCATACTTTGAGAGCATATAAGCCATAGTCAACATCAGCTCGGTCCAGGCTAATCCCTTCCCCAGACAGCTCCGCGGTCCAATGGAGAACGGATTGAAAGCCGACCGTGCAAGCTGTACCTTTTCCGGCACGGGGTCGAGCCAGCGCTCGGGGTGGTATTCAAAGGGTTCTGGGTAATAGTCCGGGTTGTGCTGGATGGCGTAAATACAGGTGCCCACGTCGTAGCCTCGCGGGACAACCTGTCCGTCAATGGTGACTCCGTCGTCAAGGACTTCGCGCCAAAGAGAGCTACTGGCGGGTGGAGACATCCGCAGACTCTCGTCGATGCATGCGCGCAAGATCACGCAGTTGTTCAGGGCGGGTCCGAGGGCGACGTCGTCGGGGCCCGGGAACGCAGCGCGAACTTCTTCCTTGGCTTTTTCGTACCATTCCCGGTTGCGACAGAGGTAGAAGAAGGTCGAAGCGATAGCGGTGGAGGATGTGTCGGATCCTTGGTGGTGTTAGTCGAAGAAATAACAAGAAACGGAGATAGGAGGGATAAAGATGGTCTTACCGGCAACAATCATGGTGGTACTTTCAGCACCAATCTCTGCAGGTGTAAATCCCTGCTGCGTCTCGGGATCGACCGCATCCAGCAAAAATGAAAATGCATCATGGCGTTTCAGGGGCTTCGCGGACATGCGCTTCTTGAGAAGAATGTTGACGAAGCGAATGAACGCATTTCGGCCTTGAATTGCTTGAGGGAAGAGCCAGCGGTCGAGACGGCGTGTGGATAATTCACCAGCTTGGGATAGGACTCCAGTACGCACGTTAGAGTCCTCAATGCACTTGACAATCTCCCGGTTTTTGGGACTGCCAATAAGATCAAAACTTTCACCGAAGATGATGCCGGACATGATGTCAAAGGTGAGATAGTTTGCTGGGCAGAACGTCAATATCTTAGCTCAAGGAGTGGGAAGGACGATACTTACACCATTTTCCCATATTCTGCGGACTAGACCATTCACCAACTTTTCCGCCCGAGATATCCTTGGCCAGCTCGTCGCAGAACTTGCGTACAAGACTCATGATAGTCCCTTCGAAGCCACGCAGGGCGGCATCTCCAAAGCCCTGTCCGATGATGCGTCGCTTGCGACCGTGTTGCTTTTTGTCAATGAGAGTGAGTGTGTTGGGAGCACGATGAACCATGGCACCGTAGGCGGCCGACTTCTGGAAGCTTTTGCTGTACGCATAGATCTCTGGGAGGTTCGTTGACCCGGTTAGTGATTTCTTTCAGTGATCCGGAGTTCGAAAAGAGACAAACCCTTCAGGCCGGTGTTGGTATTGAACAGCACACGATTTGGTGCATATCGAACATAATTGCCTGTCGCATCACCCGTCAGTAAGTGCCGAGACGGAGTAGAACAGATGGGCAGTATAAGAAGCTCACCATATTTTTCGTGGCAGCGCATCATATCAAGATGCAGGTCTCCTTTCCAGGCATAGTACCCTCCATAGAGGTTGGTCACTTTGGCCAGCAAAGGACCCGGGTACTTCGCAAGGGGATGGAACCAGATACGGTAGATGCAGATAGCGAGTACCTGACAGACTCGTCAGTGAGGATTTCATCCTCGTTAGGGCCAGAAGCAAGGGCTCACGTAGGCCAGACATGCAACGGGCACAGCCGTCACATAGGCAAAGAGAGGCACATGTCTCAGCAGCGCAACTGCCTGCATGATGATAATTGATCGATTCGATACTAAGTGGATGACGGAATGATTGATGGTTCACGGACTTGGACGTCAATGGTCATGACGGCAATCCAAGCCAAATAAGTCCGGCGAAAAGACATGGCGATAGCAGAAGCACAAGGCAGGAGATGCCTCACAACCTCGGTGGTGAGGTGAACGCATCGCGCAATGTCATCTACATTGTATGATTCTGGGTCCAAGAGCTGCCATCTGACTATGACCGAGATAAATTTAGATCACGGTTCCTGATGATCAAAACCTGGGGGTTTCAGATTGTCGGGCGGATCCTGCGACTTGGGGGCCGACACCACCAGTTGTCAGTCAGCGTAAGCCCTAACGCTATTCCATCATCGATGTAAGCATGCAGTGTGAGCCACTAGCGCGGTTTGCCTTGGAGCTGGATCACTCAACTTTATTCAATTGATCGCTGCTGCTGCTGCTGCTACTGCATGAGTGAGATGTGATGGTGATTTTTCCGTTCTCACGTTTCGCCTCAGCCCCGAAACACTCCGCCACGTGTGTAGTAAGCTCTCGGTTGTTGCTGACACGAACTATACTGAATCCCGGGTAGTATGAGCTTGGAAAGGGGAGCCATGCACACGTAATAGCGATAAACCCTGGTAGTCGAGTCTCTTTTAAGTACAGGTGTCGGTCGACCAAAGTCACCCGACTGTAAATGATATTGATACCCAAGCAACATCGCCATGTCTGCCATAATGCAGCCGGAAGTTGAGCAGCAGCTTGCATATGTGCTCTTGATTGAGCTGTTGGCGTGAGTGTTGCTTCTTACTTATGTCTACCATAGCAATATCTGACCAAGGAAATCATCACTTGTAGGCATCAGTTTGCGTCGCCAGTCCAATGGTAAGCCCACCGTCCATGTACCATTAAAGAAGGCTAGACTAATCACACTCCCTAACCCAGGATTGAAACCCAAGATGGACTCATCACAGAACAGAATGTCGAACGGTTCATCGAAATCGGCCCGGCAGACATCCTCACCGGCATGCTCCGAAAGACCGTCGGTCAACAGTACAAATCCCAAGATGCTGCACGACACATGACACGAAAGCTACTCTCTTACGCCCAGAATGCAGACGAAATACAGTATATCTCGGGGTCATCAACAGCAACCAGCCGACCAGCTGTGAAGCCTCACCCATTATTGTCACAGGGGCCGTCGGCCTCCAGTAAAGCTGCGGAAAGTACACCGCCACCCCCTGCTGAACCTCAGGTCAATACTGCGCCGGCCCCTGTCGCCAAGGTAGCGATGGTTGCGGATGCTCCTGTGCAGGCAAAGGATATTGTGATCGCCATCATTGCACAAAAGCTGAGAAAGAGTCACGCCGAAGTAGCAACAGATAAAACAATCAAGCTATTAGTGAGCGGTATAGTCCTCCCTCCTATCCGTCCATTGTACTCACTACAGCTGCTGATGCCGCGAGTATAGGCCGATCGACCTTGGAAAATGAGATTGTGGGTGACCTCGACGCTGAGTTCGGCTCCCTTCCCGAGAGGGCGGAAGAGCTAGGGTTAGAGGAACTATGCAATACTTTACAATCCGGCGCAGCCTTCTCAGGACAGCTGGGGAAGGTATCCACAGGGATCGTCTCCCGTGTCTTTGCACAGAAACTTCCCGCTGGCTTCTCCAGCGGTGATGCCCGTGAGTATCTACAGTCTCGATGGGGTCTAGGGGCTGGACGCCAGGATTCGATTTTCTTGCGAGCAAGCACAGCACAGACATCCTCTCGATTGGCAAGCTCGGGGGAAGCACAGACGTTCTTTGACCAAATAGTGCAGCAGTATGCCACAGACAACGGGCTCAACCTGTCTGCATCCGCGCCGGCCGCGGAGGCTGCAGCAGTGTCGGCTCCAGTGGACAGCAAGGCTCTCGGCCTTGTGAAGAAAGATCAGGAACGGCTCCGGAAGGCGCAAATGGAGCTCTATGCACGACTGCTTGGAAAGGATCTGGGCCACGATGCGCGTGAAGCGCTCAAGGCACAACTGGCGACCGTCAAGCTGCAGGAGCAGCTGGACTTCATCACCGCCGAGGTGGGCGATGTCTTTATCTCGGGTATTCGTCCGTTATGGGCAGCTGCCAAGGTTCGACGATACAACTCCAGCTGGAACTGGGTGTTGCAAGATACCTTGCATCTCTTCCACCGGATTCTGCGAGGGAACTTTGGCAATGCCGACTTCCCTAAATACAGCAACGCCATCGCCAACCGATCCAGCCCTCGCTTACTGCAAATGATCAAGTATCTGTCGAACAGCCCGTGCTCTCTCTGGGGCACTCGCTTCCCAGAAGCCAAGACCGTGATGCGTCGTCTGGTGGACCTTTGCGAGAAGCCCCGCGCTCCTCGATTTGAACCGTTGGCCGCGAACTACGACGCTTTCATCAAGGGGCCCAGCACTACGGTGGACGAGAACGGTCATATCAAGTACCGCGAGGTCCCTCGCGGTGGATCCCCCGTCATCGCATCGATTCATATCAAAACCCAGCGACACTCGACCTGGCTGACTGACCGCTCGGTGACGGCGCTGTACCTGGACGAGGTGCAATCATCCTGGAATGACGGCATCACGTTCATCAACAAGTGTGTGCTCATGACCGGAGTGAGCATTGGATCGATTGGAGCCGAAATCCTGAAAGGCCTCCTGAGTGGTGGAGCCAAGGTGGTCGTCACCACCAGCAGTTACTCCTCCGCCACGACTCGGTTCTACCAGCGTCTCTATGTTGAACATGGTTCGCGGGGATCCGAACTGATCGTCGCCCCATTTAACCAAGGAAGCCAGCATGATCTTGACGGTCTTGTAGAGTACATCTACACCTCGGGTACTGGCCTGGGATGGGATCTGGACCACGTTGTTCCCTTCGCTGCGATCTCCGAGGCTGGACGCGAGATTGATAACATTGATGCCAAATCTGAATTGGCTCACCGAATCATGCTCACCAACACCCTCCGTTTGCTGGGAGCCATCAAGAAACAGAAACAGCTTCGGGGATACCGTACCCGGCCGACCCAAGTCATTCTGCCCCTCTCGCCTAACCACGGTGCGTTTGGCAATGATGGTCTGTACGGCGAGTCGAAGATTGCCCTCGAGTCCTTGTTTGAGAAATGGCACTCGGAGAGCTGGTCGACATATCTGTCGATCTGCGGTGCGGTCATTGGTTGGACGCGTGGTACCGGTCTGATGGCCGATAACAACATCGTCGCGGCAGGGATTGAGCGTCATGGCGTGCAGACCTTCTCTACGGCCGAGATGGGAGCGTACATCTTGGTGCTTATGACTCGGAAGCTTGCCAATCAGTGCAACGTACAGCCACTGTATGCCGATCTGACCGGCGGCCTGAACACGATTCCGAATCTGAGGGCCACTTTGGACAAGGTTCGGCGCGAGATCGTCGATAAGAGTGCTATGCGCACCGTCCTCGCACGGGAGCAAGCTGCTGAGCAGAAGCTCACTACGTGCAGTTCTCCAACGACACAGGAGAAGGGAGCACGAACGCGTTTGGCAAATATTCGTTTCTCATTCCCCGCGCTGCCCGATGCGAAGACCGAAGTCGACCCCCTGCGAGCAACATTGATGGGCATGGCAGACTTGGAGCGTATCGTGGTGGTCACCGGATTTTCAGAGGTTGGCCCGTACGGTAACTCTCGGACTCGCTGGCAGATGGAGGCTACTGGGCGTTTGTCCTTGGAAGGGTGTATTGAGATGGCATGGATTATGGGCCTCATCAAGCACCATGACGGCCCGCTGGACGGGAAACACTTCACCGGCTGGGTGGATGCCAAGACAAAGAAGCCCGTGCAGGACATGGACGTCAAAGCTCGGTATGAAGAGCATATCCTCAATCATACCGGAATCCGGCTGGTAGAGCCCGACCTGGATCCTAGCGAACCACCCGGCAAGAGAAGACTCCTGCAAGAGGTCGTGCTCGAGGAAGATCTACCGCCCTTTGAAGTCTCTCCCGAGGTGGCAGAACAGCTCATCAACGAGCATGGGGAGAATCTGGTTGATATCTCGCCGCAGGGTGAACAGTGTGTCGTCAACCTGAAGAAGGGCGTGGTGTTGATGATCCCCAAGGCTTTGCAGTACCAGCATGCGGTTGCGGGACAGGTCCCTACTGGCTGGGATGCACGCGCCTACGGCATACCGGAAGACATTGTCGCCCAGGTTGACCGTGGAACCCTGTTTACCTTGGTCAGCACCATGGAGGCGCTTGTGGCCTCGGGAATCACCGACCCCTACGAGCTATACCAGTACATCCATCTCTCCGAGTTCGGCAACTGCATTGGCTCAGGTCTTGGTGGTGTGCACTCGTTGAAGAAGATGTTCCGGGATCGGTACCTGGATAAGGATGTGCAGAAGGACATTCTTCAGGAAACCTTTATTAATACCACCGCCGCCTGGGTCAACATGCTGCTGATCTCTTCCGCTGGCCCCATCCGCACGTCAGTTGGTGCTTGTGCCACTTCGATTGAGTCTCTGGAAACTGGATTTGAGACCATCGTCACTGGGCGTGCTAAAATCTGTCTTGTCGGTGGATACGATGACATGACACAGGCGGTAGCGGAGGAGTTTGCCAACATGAAAGCCACTACCAACCCCGAGGAAGAGGCCAAGAAGGGAAGGCTCCCTCAGGAGATGTCGCGGCCCGCTGCAGAGAGCCGAAGCGGCTTTGTCGAGTCTCAGGGCAGTGGTGTTCAGGTTATCACTTCAGCCCGTCTGGCCCTCGACCTGGGCCTTCCGATCCATGGTATTGTCGCCTGGGTGGGAACTGCGAGTGACAAGACGAGCCGGTCGGTGCCTGCACCGGGACAGGGCATCCTGACAAACGCTCGCGAGAAGCCCAACAGTCGATTCCCATCGCCACTGCTAGATATTCGTTACCGCAAGCGCCGTCTCGAGGCACGGTTGAAGCAAATCAAAGAATCGGTTGACCTTGAGGTACAGATGCTTGAGGAGCAAATGACTCAAGATGGAGAGGTTCCAGAGGAGCTCCAGGAAGAGCTCCAGAACCATAAGCGCTTCGTCGAAGGCGAAGCCGAGCGCCAGCGCAAGGAAGCCTTGAACACATTTGGTAATGAGTTCTGGAAGAATGAGTCCGCTATTTCTCCTGTTCGGGGTTCTTTGGCCGTTTTTGGTCTGACTATCGGTTCGTCATGCCTCTCTTTCTGCATTAAATGTCTAGATATTATGGAACTGACCACCTACTAGATGATCTGGATTTCGTTTCCCTACATGGCACTAGCACTGTCATGAACGACAAGAACGAAGCCTCAGTGCTCGAAGCTCAAATGCGGCACCTCGGCCGTGTACCCGGAAACCCTCTCTACGCTATCTCGCAGAAGTATCTTACGGGGCATCCCAAGGGTGCCGCAGGAGCATGGATGTTGAATGGTGGCCTACAAGTGCTGGACACAGGCCTCATTCCCGGCAACCGCAACCTGGACAACGTCGATGGGAAGCTGGAAAATAATGAATACATTCTCTACCCCAACCGCAGCATCCAAACCAAGGGATTGAAGGCCTTCTCGGTCACATCCTTCGGCTTTGGGCAGAAGGGCGCGCAGGCTATCGTGGTGCACCCCCGGTATCTCTACGCTATGCTCGAGGATGGTGAATATCACGCATATCGGACGCGCCGTCTGACCAGATATCGGAAGGCATTCCGCTTCTTCCACCATGGGCTGGCCACGAATACCATGTTCGTGGCTAAGACCGAAGCTCCCTATCGACCAGACCAGCAAAATGCGGTCTTGTTGGATCCCACGGCACGAATGCAGTCAAAGGAGTCAACGGAGTCCGCCGAGCCAACAATTGGGGTTTCATTCTAAGCCTTAATATGTTTTTCTTTGTTTCTTTCTTTCTCCCCCATTTCTTGGAACCATGTTCATTTCGTGGTAGTGTCCTATCCTTGTAATTTGAGCGATTTTTGTTTTTCTTTTTCACTCCCGGAACCAACGGAGCATCGCTGTGGAGGCTGCGGCGAGGAGCAATTGGGCACTTCTGTACATACTACCTGGACAAGTAGTAGTTGATTAGACTAGACTGATCGAAAAATTGACAATTTATCCACTGACTCGCGTCCAAAAGAGGTAGCCTGAGGCCACGTGACAGCACCAACATTCGGATCCTTCCGTCATTGGTCGTGTCGTTCAAAACTTGATAGCCCTAACAGAGGAACTAAAATCCCTCGCGTTGGATCTCTGCGTTGTCTAGGGAGATAGTGCTCGGAGTGCCCCACTGGGATTCAGCGGGGTTTAAGTCTTAATGAACAGGGATCGACCAGTCCCGACCGTGAGACCTGAGCACTCAGCACGGGTGGTTGCCAGGAGTCCTCGAAGAGAGCCTCATACTTCGTATACAGACGACGACACGATAGCGATCGCTACGGCTGCAGAGCAAAGCAAAATGAATTATCCATCGGAGGAGATATTGGGCCGATGTCGCGGTTATGCCTCCTGCCACCTCGACGCAATTTAAATCCAACGGGATCAACGGCACGATTGGCTGTAACCCCTCGCAGGGGAGGTTGGGATCACTTAAACTTTGCATCATACCATTTGATGCGGCAGATAATCCTGGTCTTTAATTCTCGAGCACTCCCCGACTTTGGACTTTTTCTTTGTTAGACAGGCAGCTGGAAACAAACCGGTAGGAAATTACTAGGAATACCCTGAAACTTGGCGCCAGCTGAGCCAGCCCTACTGTGGATCAGCCCTGTGTGGACAACGTCAAAGATAGCGCCATTGGACGTGAACAAAGAAGATCGACTCGAGTTAGGTGCTGGGCCTGGTCCACCGAGCTCAATCAATCTGTTGCCTACCTGCCCAGGTTTATAAATTCCAACTAGGGACCGCCCAGTCGACGATCCTACAGACAATCATCGTTCTCATCTTTACTCCTACCATCAAGATGAAGCTCCTTCAGCTATCATCAGTGCTCCATTTCCTGACTCTTAGCTCAGCTCTTACTATCCCCTTAAATCGTCGCAAACATTCTAATGACGCCTTAGCCCACACTGCCTCCCTCCTCGCAACCGGGGGCGGGCACAATTTCGATGTCGACGTTGTTGTCGGCGCCAACAACCAAACCTTCAAGCTCCTGGTGGACACAGGAAGCAGTGATCTCTATATCATGGGAGACGGCTTTACCTGCATCAATGCCACCAGCAACCTGACTATCCCCCAGGCGGACTGTAAATACGGCCCAGAGACGTACACCCCCTCGTCGAGCTACCAACAGGTTCCCAACGAAACGTTTGGAATTGAGTATGGAGCCGGCCTGGCAAGCGGCGTCATGGCCTACGAAGACATTACGATTGCAGGAGTCTCCGTGCGCTCCAAACTGGCAATCGCAGACGTTTCTGAGCCGATGGGTCGGGAAGGGATCAGCAACGGGGTCTTAGGCCTTGGCTATCCCAGCTTGACATCGGCTCATCCGGGCACATCCGTCCCCAACGACACGTACTTCTACAACCGGGCGGTGTATAGCCCGGTGTTCAACGCTATGTTTGAACATGGCCTGGTGGAGCCGTACTTCAGTATTGCGCTGGCGCATACCTCGCGGGATAGCATCGCCACATTTGGAGGCTACCTCACCCTGGGTGACCTGCCGCCGGTGGAGCCTAAGTCGGACTTCAGCACCGTTCCAGTGGAAGTCCTGAAGAACATTCCGGCTGAATTCACATCGGGAAAGCAACAGAGGGCCTATTGGGCTTTTAACGTCTCCGGCGTGAAATACGGGTCGTCGGGAGAAGAGGAAGCTGCTCTCAAGACTGACACTAACCCCTGGCAAGTGTTCGTGGACACCGGAAATGACTTCTCTATCCTTCCTGAGGCAGTCGTGGACCCAGTGAACAAACAATTCTCCCCCCCAGCCGTCTGGAACGACCAGTTGAAGGCTTATGTGGTCGATTGTGACGCGAAGGCGCCGGAGTTCGGTGTGACGATCGGGAACCAGACCTTTTACCATGCCGCGGAAGATCTGATCTATGATGTTGGAGAGGGGGTCTGTGTCTCGGGTTTATTGCCAGCAGAGAAGGTGGGGATGAAATACATCGTGGTATACGTCTTGGGAGCGCCCTTCTATAAGAATGTTATCGCCGTGCATGATTTTGGAAAGAATGAGTTGAGATTTGCCCAGAAATGACGCACGGATTCTTCAGCAGGAGAGCGAGGGCATTGGCTTCTCTTTCTATAGCATTATGCGGCGTTCATGACTTTCTCTGTCCATGTGATATTAATAATGATGTACAGCTTGTAGGAGGCTTGACCAATGGTCCTGATTATAAATATATTGTTAGTTAATGAATCGGAACGATTTAATTAAATACAATCCTTGAGAAGGGCTCTGTTGATCCCTTACCTAGGTGCAACGGCAGAACGTACTAGTGTAGGTATCGGGCCATAGCATCGGCATCCCAGTATTATCGTTGGCCAGTTAATCAAGTCACTATCCCTAGATGGATGTAGAGCCGATGTACTCCAGGCTGACTGTCGAACGCTCGTTCTGTAAATCAGATCAACCGGGAAGCACGTGCAAACTAACTATGTTCAGTTGTCATGCCCTATGAATCTTCTCTCGAGTGCCCTCCGATACCCAAGACCGGGTATCGAATCATGACGACGTGATGATGGTCGCCAATTAATGCGCTCTATAATTTCTTATCTCTTCCCCTTGCTCATATTCTTCTTGCATTCGAAGAACTGGAAGCACTTTATGAGGTATACGTTGTAAGATGGATACGTCGTATCTTATAAGACAAAAGCAACGCGCGACCATTTGGCGATTTCAATCAAGTGGACAATCTACATGTACTGAACATAGAAAGGATCGGCAGGCATCTCGTTCTCCCAGCGGAAAAAGACCGACGGGTTTCCATGCGGTCGAGCTGCCGATGGGGGGTGCTACGGCAATCATGTATATCGGTCCATCGGAGTACATCCCATGCACGGATACAACTTTAGGATGGTCATTCGATTCTGCATAAATTGATATGTATCGGTTCTTGTGCGTGATTGAATGGCATTATGAACCAGCTGTGACGATAGGGTTATCGCGATGGGTCCATCTTCCAACGGCAATGATTCAGCGCTACATGATAGTCGGTCATGACTGGGCATCCTTGGCATATAGTGGGGACACTGAGTCAGTGCTAGTCGTCACAAAATAGCAAATGAAGCTCCTTTTCTACTTATTTTGCCACGGATTCGGGGTAAGTCAACGTGGTTGTGGGGTTTTCTATAGGGGAACGCATTGTGTTACTGTGTACGCTAGTCACGTCGTGTGCATCAATTTCTCTCTACCTGTTTGTTACCTTATGCAGGATATGCAGATCGGGGCTGTCCTTGGGTAATCTCCTTCGGAACCTTTAGCTGGAATGCACCGAATTTATACCTTTAATCAAACAAATAGACTACAAACCTATTGAACTTTCGTGATAGACAGACGACTCGTTGAGAGACTCAACGGGTGGCTCAGTGGATACAAATATTGGTCAAGACTCGCTGGATATAAGGGACGGTCGCGGCTTTGATCCGATATCAAGCCTTGGTTCACACGAGGAGTTATGAAGGCTTGGATGGTATAAGCACAAGTAGAGATCCACTGACTGGAAATAAGTTTAAGATGTTTTTCAGATATCATATCGGCTCCTGGGTTCCGAACCGATGCTGACAGCCCAGATACTTTCTTCTTTTTTTCTATTTTTTTTTGGCCTTCTCTGCTCCTTTAAAAACCAGTCACTCGTTTCTTTCCATTTTCTATGTCTACTAATCTCTCATAGCACGGCCTGTCTAACTATTCATTACTTTGCTTACACCTCATCCCTGACTACGTGCATGGCTCGATCGAATTAAGATACCTCGTCTCTACCATGGAATCCACCGACTATAAGGAATCAAACACAAGCGCCACAACGATGACGGAGAAGGACTCCGGATGTGAACAGCCAGACCTGGAGCAGGGCAAGACACAGACGGCAGAAACATCCCATCTCTACCCCGAAACGGACCTCGACCGCGGAATTGTGGGATGGGAAGGACAAGACGACCCTGCGAATCCATTAAATTTCGCCCCCGGCAAAAAATGGGCTTTACTAGCACTCATCAGCGCCTTTACCTTCGTTAGTCCGCTGGCATCGAGCATGTTCTCTCCGGCCGTCAGCTATATGGCTGCCGACTTCAACGAAACCGACGAAACGATCATTTCCTTTACTGTCAGCATCTACCTTCTGGGCTATGTGGTATGGTTCTTCTGTTTGCGTGTCTGATTGCAAGATCAAGAGAGTTTGTGGCTGACGAGATATGATGCCTCACAGTTCGGTCCCCTAATCCTAGCCCCGCTAAGTGAGATCTACGGACGACGGATCGTACTCAGCGTATCGAACTGGTTCTTCGTCGTCTGGCAAATCGGATGTGCGCTCGCCCCGAATATTGCATCTTTAATCGTGTTTCGACTCTTCGCAGGGATAGGAGGATCAGCATGCCTTACGTTGGGTGCGGGGGTGATCGCGGATCTCTTTGAGCCCCAGCAACGTGGAAAGGCAACCTCTATTTGGGGGGTGGGACCTCTGATCGGTCCAGTCGCTGGTCCCATCGCCGGAGGCTTTCTCGGTGAAGAAGTCGGCTGGCGGTGGGTGTTTTGGGTGCTGTTAATTGTAGGCGGGGCCATGTCATTGGGAATTGAGATCCTCAATCGCGAGACGTACGCCCCTGTCATCATCCGCTGGAAAACCGCTAAGCTGTCCAAGGAGCTGGAGCGAACAGACCTGCGCAGTGCATACGAGCTTAAGAGAGGGCAAGTCTCCTCGGGCGAGCTGCTGAAACAAAGTCTCGTGCGGCCTATGTTGCTGTTAGTCAAGTCACCAATTGTGTTGCTGCTGTCGACGTATATGTCCCTCGTCTATGGCCTTCTCTATCTTTTCTTCACCACCATTTCGAGCGTCTTCACGGGACAGTACGGCTTCTCAACCGGCCTGTCTGGGTTGGCCTATTTGGGTATCGGGGTCGGTTTTATGCTGGGTCTTGTCTTTGTGGCGGGCACGAACGACCGGATCATGGTGAAACTCGCAGCTCGGAACGGAGGGAAGACTGAACCGGAGATGCGACTCCCCTTGATGATCATCTTCTCGTGTATCCTGCCTATCAGCTTCTTCTGGTATGGCTGGACGGCCGACAAGCATGTCCACTGGATTGTACCCATTATTGGAATGGCGCCGTTTGGGATCGGTATGATGGGTGTTTATCTTCCCATCCAGACGTACATCATCGATTCATATCCTGCTTACGCCGCATCAGCGAACGCAACTTTAACGGCGACTCGATCCCTCGTGGGCGCATTGCTTCCTTTGGCCGGTCCGTCGATGTTCGAAGCGCTCGGCCTTGGCTGGGGGAATTCCCTCCTCGGGTTTTTGGCGTTGGCCTTCGTTCCGATCCCTGTCGTGTTTACCAAATGGGGCAAACTCATTAGAGAGAAATACCCCGTAAATTTCGACAAGGGGAATGCTTGATGTTGGTTTGTTTTCTCAGGAGCATCACACAGCCGCCAGCCCACGCATACACATAGAGTCCCAACGCCGGTGGATACATAATAAGCATAGGCCTGTATATACTTGCGACCAGTTTTCTTTCAAAAGTAATTAGAGAACCAAATCATTTTTCACCCTGATAGAATTCTTTGTCCACGAGTTCATAAGTGATAGCCCCGAGATCAACTCCTGCAAGAAGTTGAGGATATCTTTGCATAAACTCAGGCGTAAGGCCCCATCCCGCCTCACTCATAAATGTTTCGAAAAATTTCTCCTTTATACACAGCTCGTTGTTCGAGTTTCGCTCGAGGATGCTCTCACCCCAGGGCCACCGAACCTTGACACAACACGAGAACAATCCAAAAAGGTCGTCGCGCATATCGCGGAACAGATCCCAGTGTCGAACCAAATTCATTCGGATTTGCGGCCAGGGTATATTGTCGAGCACCATGGGATGTGTAATCTGGAGCTGGTCGGGGACGGGGCGCAGAAAGGGTGGGATGTTTGCGTAGGTGGCCGGACTGGGCGATACGATCCATCGTGTCAGATGATAGCATAGCCACCCGACGGCTAGGCGTTCGGGGTCACGGATCGGGCGTCTCTGTGTGGCTTTGTAAATCATGTCCGCGAGATAGTTTGTCTTTGTGCCGTACAGTAGGTCTAGTGGAGAGGAAGGGGATTCGGGACATAGGGCTATTCGCTCCGGGCATTCAAACCAAGGACAGGAAATGGTTTGCGGGTTCAAGAAGTCGTCGTCGTGCCGAGGGAGTTGTTCCCAGGCGAGACTGGTGTCCACCTCTGGGGGCTCTCTGGGGAGTGTCTGTGTGAAAGAGGTTTGCCCATAGCTTGAGTTACTGATCAGAAGTGAGGATGGACTTGAATCATCGCGTGGGGTATTAGTTCTGCTCGATTGGATCCGATTCGAACTAGGATCAGTGTTGTTCATGGGCCCTCCGGGGATTGCGATTAATCCTGGTAAGCGTTGGTCGGAAGGTTCATGCGCATTGGCCGGAACTTCAGCAGGACTTGCATCCCAGGAATTGACGAGGCATTTCAAGTGTTCCTGACGTGATCGAAGGACTTCGTTTTGCTTCCGGAGATCGGTAATTACTTGCAGGAGGCGCTGTATGCCTTGATCGTCATGGTGTTCCCGACAATGAGCAACTTCTTTCTCGAGCACGGCCATATGCTGAGAGCGTTTGCTGCGAAGGTTCTGCTGTGCGCGTCGATCGCGTAGCCGCTTTTTCTCTACCGATGACATTGTCCGTAGTGACCTGGAGGTGGGAGGAGTGGGTTGGTTGACCGGTCGAAGGTTAAGACGGGGCGGCTTATCGGCGCGATTCTGGCGGAGTTCTTGTCTAGAATGAATGTGAAGCCCTTCTCGGTTGAAGCTCCCGTAGCTTTTCCACTTCGGGAAGAATTGAGACTAACTTAGAATAGAAGGCGGAAAGGCTTAGTTAGGCTTAGTTAGGTTTAGCCTCCTGTGAAATGATATTGAGGAGATGATATTCTGTACTAGTCAGAGACTGTCACATCAAGTACTATTACTCCTACTACGAGGTATACTCCTCTCGTTGTAAAAGATCCGACCGGGAATTCAAGGAAAAATACACAACCAACCACCGCGTTTTCAGTGAATACCATCAGATCTCCAATGCGCTGTATGTGATATTGGCTCCATTCAAGTTCCCTGGAAACGACCCGTCAGCATGTGACCTCAGCTCGAGCTGACGGACAAGCTGCTACTTAAAAACGGCTCGGCTTCGCTTGCTTCTCCGTCCCGTCGCGGGGCCAAAGAAGAGTCCGATGGTATGGGGCAGGAGAATTTCAACCACCATTACTTCTTCATTTCACCACGTGCCCCCTGGAGTCTCTGCTGGGTGGGCCAATCACAGTGTCACACACCCCAAGTGCCCCGATGTGGGGATCTGAAACGCATATAACCGAAGCTACGAAGCTGGCTAGGAACCACTTAGCAACCTCTTGTCAGCCCTAATGCGAGTAAGCACCATTGTGTTGCCGCCGGGAGCGATAGATCAGTGTCCTCGGTTCGTTATAAATACAAGGCTAGCTAGCCAGTGTGTGTCAAGGAATAGGGATCTGGGAGTGGCCCGAACTATTACATCGTCAGTGCTCAAGATGCTTCTGCCCTACTATCTTCTAGCAGCTGCTGCTACCGTCATGGCGTCACCTACCGTGTACCTTATCCGACATGGAGAGAAGCCAGATGATGGCGGCAACGGTCTCAGCGCTCAGGGGGTCCAACGCGCTCAATGTCTCCGATCCGTCTTTGGCAAGGATTCTAAATACAATATTGGGTATATAATGGCACAAACACCCAAGAAGAGTATGTTCGAACAACAAGCGACAGCCAGTCTTTCATGGCAGGTCTAAATCGCTAACAATGACTGCTGCAGGCGGCAAGCGGGTCCGTCCTTATGAGACGGTTCTTCCCTTGGCCGAGGATTTGGGTCTTACTGTGGATACTTCTTGCGACCGCGACGACCCCAAATGTGTGAAGAAGGCCATCGAAAAATACAAAGGGGATGGAAATATCTTGATCTGCTGGCAGCATGAGGCGCTGACGGATATTGTGAAGAAGCTCGGAGCCGATGATGCGCCGGAGTATCCAAGTGACAGGTGCTGAAGCCCTTTCCTTATCCTTTGCTTACAGCGAGCACCATAAGTCAAATTATTTCAGCGTGCAGGATAACTAGTGATCCTCTACTGATTTCTGATGATAGGTTCGACTTAATTTGGACTGATCCTTCGCCATACACGAAGATCACGGAGACCACGAGTGAGCAGTGTCCCGGACTGGATGGTTAAGCATCAGAAATGTTGAAAAGTAGTACCCGACTTGCGTTCTTTTTATGAAAACAAACAAGCAGTTATGGCTTTAAGATATCATCCTTGGCATTCGATGTCCGTTACGCTTTTGTTATTACCGAAGGTTATTTTGCTCTAATGATTACTGTGGGTTACTTGACTTGAACTTTGAACGTTATAGGGGCATACGCAGGCATAGAGAGAGGATCGTTCTTATAGGTGATTTCCTATGCATCTCACAAAGACGTTGCCCTTGGATTGGGATTCTTGAATGAATGGTAAAGGGATGGATCTCTGAGCGTTAAGCGCACCATGGTCCTTCCTGCACTTCATCAGTTAAATTGGAACAAATGTTACTTTACTATATAAGATTGGGTTCAAGAGTGGCCAATTTCAGGGCTAGTATTTAGTACGGCAGCCCCAACAAATCCTAGCAATGCGAAATGGCTGGTATTTGCTGGATACCAGCGACTCCCATGGATAGGGCTTCTAGCAGGAATGGAGTCATTGCCTGAGGCACCGTAAGAGGCATCCATTGCTGTGGGATCGTGCCTGAGTCTTCCATTATCACACGCATAGAACAATTGTTCTTCTATTAACGAGCAGAATTGTCAAGCTGCAAAAGTTAGCTTTATTTAAATCAAATCTACTTTTGAATATAGCATGAAGCCAGGGCAAAGAAATGCTACGCAAAAAACATCCATGAGAGCCTACAGCCCGTTTCTATTACGTTAGAAAATGCCAGTGGGATTAACCCTCCACTTGGCCCTTCCATATTCCTGCATGAGCCTCGTTTGCATGCATACTGGGATTCACCGTAGGTCCGCCCAATCAGGGCAAGAGAGCGGCCGAAGCCACGTAGACATACATGGGCTATTGGCCTTGCCTCAGCTCGCCACGCCCAGACCTGTAGACTTCTTGTGAGAGGTCCGATCTTTCAGCTCGGCAAGATTATATTCTCGGGAGTAAATAGTACATGCAGATACACATCCCAGCTCGTGCAGGATGACGAGCTTTGCCATGCATATTGTAGAAAGGAAATCGCGGTGAAGAGGAGCGTAAGGCAACGTGAGATTCAGACGAGACAAATGCAGACTAGTAGTTCATACTGACCAAGTACGGACCTAGCTAGGGATTCACACACACCCAGCTCCGAGGAGATCCTGCACCTCCTGTCCCAAAAGGAGCGGAGACAGTGTGGTTGAATCTTGGCAATAGGCACTATGAAACGCCGACTGGAGGAACTGGCTGTTACATTAGACATTGAAAAGCTATTCATATTTCATATATTCATATTTAGAAGGCAAAGATAGTTTGTCGAACGGCCTGATGGTTCCTAGAGAGCTACAGTAGGGAGAATTCTTAGAGAAACTTCCAATGATGTACTTGGGTATTATACAACTTGGAAACCATCCATCTCCATTGGCGTCACAATTGCCAACTGACCTCGAACGGGTATATTCTTTTCCCCTCCAACTTCAGGAAACCCCGTGACATTGACACCCTTTTGGAAGATCAAACAATGCGAGGAGCCCCCGTAATGGAACATACCGAGCTCATCACCCTTTTTCAAATAATCTCCTTCGCACACAGAGATCTCACAAGTTGATATCTCAGCCATGCCAATGGCTAGAAATGCCATCAGTCCAATTTCTGAGTTCTCTGCTTCAATAAGTATCACAGCGCGTGTTGCCATGGCCGCTAGGTATCCTTGGTAAGGGATCTCATTTCCGGGACCCTTATTCGGAGGGTTGACATTCAAAGCCTCCGGGGTGGAAGAATACGTGCCATCCAGTACGTAAGACTTAACAATCTTTCCTGAAACAGGTGAGTGCCATCAGTGATAGCTGAAAGTATCCAGGTAACCTTGGTAGACCGTCCCATCAAGGAAGCGCGCTACAAAAGTATCTCCAAGCATATCAGACAACGAGTACGTCTTTCCTTTAATCCAGAATGAGTCACGGGCTTTGACCTGCCTCGCAACAGCAAAGGGCTGCGACTCGCAAGGGTTGACGATGACACTATCATCATCTGGAAAGGCAACTGGTCGAATACCCTCTCTGAATTTGCGAGTGAAAAAATCATCCCAAGACTTGAAGCCATAGTGTGGAGCATCGGGATTACAGATATACAGCTCCTCGAATTCAAAGCCATCGCCGCCGATGTTTGCCGTGTCAGTCAACCTCCAAAGGGCCCTGGTGCTGAACCAACCAGCTGTAGAAGTATTGAGCACACAAGCCGATTCCGGTGAAGACAGGAAATCAGCCCACGCACTCAGAGTCTTCTTGATGAGCTTGTTCACCTCAGGATCCTGGAAAAATGCGTAGCCACTAACTGTTGGCATAGAGGATTTAAGGAGGACAAGCACCGGCACACCGGGATGGTCATCAGTCCAAGGAGGTGCATGCGTAATGATGTGGTTGAGGACTCGTAGCAACTTATGGCAGTCATGAATCTCCACATTTTGCTCTATGTCAAGCCTATATTCCTGGGCTTCCTGGAGCATGGACTGGAGGAGCATATATATACGTGGATTGGTTTCAATGAGGCGCTCGAATTCACCCAACACAGGGTGCAGATCTTGGGGGTTCCTCTCTACCTCCCTAAGCAGATTGGCAAGCCAGGAGACGTATTACTGATTACCAGCAGCGGGCACATGCCTGCCAAACCTATCATGACTTATGTCAGTGTTTCTTTCTTTCTTTCTTTCTAATTTTCTTTTGTTGTTGCCGACATGAGCAGGCAGGATGGACATACCCCTAATACAAACTTCTCGTCAGTTACTGATTCAATTGCGAGGTAACCGCTCGTGGATGCTTACTCACCCTGATTAAGAAAGCAAATAGGTCCGATATCATTTGGACTAATACTTTTGGGCGGCCGTTGAGCAGATACTTCTTTCAAGCCTTTGCGTTGTATTTGAGGACGTTAAACCCACCTGGAAACGTAATAAGTTAAACTATTCTCAGAAGGCGACCCTAATATGCCAATATCTTCGTGCCATGTTTCATGCCCTAGAGTGCGGGTGCGGGGCGCTAGCGCTCGCAGAAGGCAGGGAAAGTTTAGATACATCTAGTTCATGAACTTAGCGTGACACCAATCCCATTAGTTTTCAATTCATGATGTATTTAATACTTATCGATTGAAAGGTTAGAGTTTCTGCAGTGCTGCCCCACCATAAGACCTTAGCGTCAATACATGTAGGTTTGTAGGTTGCCTGCCGAGGTGTGCGTGCATTAATCACGTCGAGGTTGTAGCAGTATTCGACAATGCATTGCAGCAGAGTGTTCGGATTCGATCCATGGCCTTTCAACTGTAGACATCACCTAAGCCAATGCTCAGTCAGTTCATAATGATGAGGTAGCCAACCAAATGTATGACGCTCGTCGAGCAAGCTCTATAACATTCTTTCATATGAGTCGGATAATCTGTACAAAGACTGAGCATATATCTCAGCTTTCGCTGCAATTCTTGGAATTATGCAGGCCTGCTGGCCACGGACCGTCTACATACATCTAGTCATGGCGCAATAATAGCGCTATATGCACGCTGTATCACTCTCAAGTGGAGCTTCATAGTAATGGTGGGTCATAACTGATGTATCAGAATTGCGGAGCGATCCCATGCGTCACCCTTTTCTAGGTGACTAGTTATCACAATACATTTACGTAAAGTGAGGCCAGCGAGACTGGACTGTTCAATGTGGTTGGTTTTATTGGAATATGAACCTGAGCATGTTCCTCGAATCTCTTAAATAATGCTCCTCTCCTCTCCTCTGATGACTTGGTAGTTTCAGCTTCCGGCTGCCCACGTGGTATTATCATTGGAGAGCCTGAGGAACGCAAAGGATTACGACCAAAAAATATCTACAAGAAGCTCTATCCATCTCTTATCAAAATCATCAAGTCGAGTCTCCGAAGGGATATACCTAAACAATGGGGGAGCCAGATTATTATCAGTCAATTGTTGGTGCATACCAAGATGCCTACGCCGACGACCATGTTCTTCTCGGGTTTATCCAACGAGCTCTGGGCTACTTGGAACCACACTCCCGTATTCTGGATGTTGGCTGCGGAACGGGGAAGCCTCTGGACATGTGCTTAGCAGCCGCGGGGCATCAGGTCGAAGGCATTGACAAATCGCCCACGATGATTGACTTCAGTCGGAAAAATGTGCCTAGCGGCAAATTTCAAATCGCAGACATGTGTACCTATGAGCGTCCAATCGGGAGCCAGGACCTGGACGCCATTTTCAATGTTCGCGCTCTTTTCCGGGAAACTCGGGCTGAAATTGAAACGTGCGTTGGGAACTGGGCAAAGTGGTTGAAGCCACAGGGTCTCCTATGCGTGGTTGTCCTGGCCGCCGATGACTATAACCCCGCCAAGATCGAACACTACGATAGCGATGATCATTGCGCAAGGGTAAAACGACGATTCATGGGTAATGACGAGCACTGTGTTCTTTTTTCTCGCACAGGTTGGGAACATCTCTTGCAAGTGAACGGTCTTGAGGTCTTGGATGAAAAGATGGAGCTCTTTGTGCCGCCAGAGGAGGCCGATTCGGACGAGGCAGCGCAGTATTGTTTCGTTGCTCGGAAATTGTAGCAGTAATGACACGGATTGCCATGTCCTCTTGATACTATATTCATGTTGATATGAACCTATCACCACTTCTGCCTGATAACACGTGTTTTTTCAGCTCAATTTCCCTTCAAAACCTAATGTGTTTGCATATACAGAAGAAGTATATGTATAACTAAACTATAGAACCTTATGATTGCAGATTTCAGCTAGCCACAGCGGTAAGGTACATACATGACGAGTCAAGACAATGCCGATCTCCATTTCTCCCGACAGCTCCCGATGGTCAACTACTGATCGACATCACTAACGCGGGCAACCTCCACACCGCCACCATATATACTCCCTCTGTTGTGGTGGGGAGACTGACCCAAGTAGCTAAGCCAAAAGGTACAGCTTTTGGGCTATGACGATTCGCAAGTG
The DNA here is from genome assembly GCF_009193585.1 of Aspergillus caelatus. Taxonomy (NCBI): domain Eukaryota; kingdom Fungi; phylum Ascomycota; class Eurotiomycetes; order Eurotiales; family Aspergillaceae; genus Aspergillus; species Aspergillus caelatus. Next base: position 203,535 of record NW_022475286.1, read on the forward strand.
TGCTGCCCTGATGCCTGGTGTTGATGCCTGTTGCCCGCAGGCTTCCCTCATCTATTTCGATCGTCTCTCGTTCTCTCACCCCCTTCTCTTTCCTTGCTCGTTCAGGTGCTTTGTTAATGCTACTCTTCTGAGCAATAGTATCACTGCTGCGTGATACTGCTAACACAGCCCTGGCTGGCTTATTTCCGGCAAAGGTGCAATCTACACCCTCCCTTGGGCCTGCTCTCGATATGCTTTGATTGAACGAATAACAAAGATGTAGTTGGAAATGAAGCAGTGATCTAGCAGTGGAATTAACGAACATCTGTAGAGGGGTATCAAGGAGATATGATTACTGAGCTACTCCTGCTTTATTCCATTGATACCTCCCCCCGCAATCAAGCAAGACCTCCGCCAACGCTAGTTGACGCTTTTGCACAGCTATATGTCGCAGGGAGCTTCCAAAACTGGTGTTAAAAGTTGAGGAAGACGGAGAGCCAATCTTGGAGTTCTTAAAGCAACAAAAGTTCCCAGTTCCGGCTTATACATGACCAGAGCCGTTGGCGCCCTCTCGGGTGGAGAAAATTCAAGGGCAATTCCATACTCAGTGATCCAGTGTTTCTTTCACAACCCCACGAGTACAGGTATGTACATGTCAGCCTAGGGGAAAGCAACTTCTGAGCCGCGGAACACTTATGCAAGGGATGTGCTTTTCCGGAATGGTTTGATCTACTCCGGGGGTTGAAGCCTATTCTTCCTGTTGACGATGCTATAGCGTCCGCGAACGCATAAGCTGGCGCCGGAAGCTGTCCTGCTCCTGGAATTCCTGGCCTGTTTCCTATGGTCAGTTTTCTCGGCAGATCAGTGATTGGTTACTTGATTAATTGATAGACTGTGCCAGCGGCCCTCTTGTCCCCGGGAGGTTACTTCTGCGATTGATCTACTTCAGTTATCCTAAGGTTTTCCACTGAGTCGATGCCTTATTATGTTCCCTTAAAACCTTTCTGTCCCTGCAATTTGAATGTTTACGGAAACAGTGACCCTGAAATCACCAAACGCCAAAAGCGTGAGTGCAACAACACTTGCATCTCGCAGAATCATGTCTTCGTCCATCGATTGCTCTCGTTTCAGAGAAAGCTGCACTGACGTGTGTGGCTGTATTGACAGACCGTCACTATGTGGGGACATTGAATGCGCGCGGCTAATATTCAGAGAAGCCCAACATAGTCGCGGCTTCTAGCTTGGCTGCCCTTTACATGGTTTATTTCCCGAGGCACGCAATCAGGGTTGAAATCTACATATCGCTGACCAAAACAACGCTCAGGGTTCCGTTGCAAAACATGTCAGAGACTTGCCGAGATGAGGTGCGAAGATTCTACTGCCAAGTCAGTCAGGCTTGCAACGACAGGGACCAGGGTTACATTGACGCAAATTAATCCCGCGTTATGTTTCGAGACTATTTCTCTTCCAAGAAATGATCTTCTACTAAGTGCCGATATTATAAAGCTTGGCAGGGCGGGTTCCCTACGGACCCCCGGCGGGGGAATCCCTGATGTACCCTGACTCTCTCGTCTGATAGGGTTGGAGACAGTAGATCTTCATCCCCTCCGATTTCCTTCCTCTAGATCCCATGACTTGTTAGGTTACAATGATCTCTGCAGAAACAGCTGATTTCCCTACATTACAGGAAGGTCGCGGAGGTGCCAAGTGTTTTGCCAAGCAGCTCCTCATATCTTGCATCATACTTGGCCCGGGATATTCTATGGCGTTAAAAAGTAATATACCGTGCCTTTCCATGTGACTACTTCGCTGGTCTATAAAATCTCGAGTTCCGTCTCTTCGTAATGTGGATCTTGCCCGCATATCCATCCTTCCTCGGTTATTCGAGAATCCCGTTCGTATCGACTTGGTGATACACGCTTTCGTTCCTTCAAGATGCGCTTCCTCCCCTGCATTGCGACCTTGGCGGCCACGGCTTCTGCCCTCGCTATTGGAGACCATGTCCGCTCGGACGATCGTTATGTCCTAGAGTTGGCCCCGGGAGAAACGAAAGTTGTTACGGAAGCAGAGAAATGGGCTCTGAGAGCGGTACGATGAGATGTCCTTTCAAACTTTACGCCCAGCATTCCGCTAATAAGCTTGAAACAGGAGGGCAAGCGTTTTCTCGACATAACCGGACGGACCAGTAGCCTGGATCTTGCATCGAACAAGAAGCAAAAGGTCGCGGTTACATATCCCGATTCCGTGCAACATAACGAGACTGTGCAAAATTTGATCAAGTCGCTCGACAAAAAGAACTTCGAAACCGTTCTCCAGCCGTTCTCGGAGTTCCACAATCGCTATTACAAGAGCGACAATGGTAAAAAATCATCCGAGTGGCTGCAAGGCAAGATCCAGGAAATCATTTCCGCCAGCGGAGCGAAGGGAGTCACTGTGGAGCCTTTCAAACACTCTTTCCCGCAGTCGAGTCTGATCGCGAAGATCCCGGGCAAGAGTGACAAGGTCATTGTGCTTGGAGCGCATCAGGACTCGATCAACCTCAATTCGCCTTCCCAGGGCCGTGCACCAGGTGCTGGTGAGTTTTTCAGGCCTCCTGTTCATAGGGCATCATAGAACATCATAATGCTAACGGAGGCGCGTGGTCAGATGACGATGGATCTGGGGTTGTTACCATTCTCGAAGCCTTCCGCGTTCTCCTAACGGACGAGAAGGTCGCAGCCGGCGAGGCTCCGAACACCGTTGAGTTCCACTTTTATGCCGGAGAGGAGGGAGGTCTCCTGGGAAGTCAGGACATCTTCGAACAGTACTCGCAAAAAAGCCGAGACGTGAAAGCCATGCTCCAGCAGGATATGACAGGTTATACCAAAGGCACCACTGATGCTGGAAAGCCGGAGTCGATCGGTATCATCATCGATAATGTGGATGAGAACCTGACCAAGTTCCTAAAGGTCATTGTCGATGCTGTAAGTTCAATCCCTGTTTTTGATAGTATTCCGTGCTCACAGAGATTACTCGTAGTATTGCACTATCCCGACCGTCGATTCGAAATGTGGATATGGATGCTCCGATCATGCTTCTGCTACGAAGTATGGCTATCCTGCCGCATTTGCGTTCGAGTCAGCCTTTGGCGACGACAGCCCGTACATTCACTCGGCCGATGATACGATTGATACCGTCAATTTTGACCATGTGTTGCAACACGGCAGACTGACTCTTGGATTTGCATATGAACTTGCCTTCGCAGATTCGTTGTAAGGCTTATGATGACGGGTGTATGAGCGAGATCCCCAGTATCATAGTGTGTACAATATGTGGGCCATGTTCAAATAGCACTTCGAATCAGCCGGAGAGTAGCTTTTCTGACCAAAGTAGAAGCCGACCCCTAGGCAAAACCAAGCTAGAGGCTGTCAGGGGCGCACCACAACAACATAACATAGTCTTACCCACCATAAGTGGATTCTAAGACTCCGAAGGTTTTGCCCAGTTTGCTTGTTGTAACAAATAAGGAAACTGGAGACGTTTCCACAAATCATCAAAAGCGAAACGTAAAAGAAATGCACCATTAGGTCTTCTGATACCTACCTACCTAGGGCGCCGAAGGCTCAAACAACACGAAGCTTGAACCGTCCTGGTCAAATATTTATGCTTGATTCACCAGAATCTGTAAATCTCAGTGTATTTAAGCGCACAATAACCACATCCATCCTAGGTTATGCGCAGAATATAAACATGGGGATGATAAACTGTTACACTGGTCACATAAATGAAACCAGATAACCCTAGTATGACGTTTACTATTTTACCAATGGTGTTTGTTACATGTCTATAGCTGTTTCTATTTATTTACGAAGTAAAAAACACATCGACGGTCTATGAAAATAGTAGTAAATTAATACCGCTTCGGAATCTTCGCAACGAGAATCGGGATAACTATAAGCAGCATCCTTATATTAAAACTGGAATACAAGTTAAGTTGCAGAAAAACGTGACAGCCGGGCAAGCACACAGAACCAGACAACTAAACCACTCACAAGAAGGGGAGGTCGAAGGAAAGTAAACACGGCTGCTCAGATCGGGATCAAGCACAGTTTGCTTGGGAATTTTCACGCGTCGAGCGATTCGCTAACTGTTTCAACAAAAGGACAGGTTAGTTGGGTCTATACAATTCTAGAATGACGGTTGGAATGGCCTACTTACTCTTTGGGCAGGTTTTCTCGTATTCGGTCAAATGGGAGCGAATGGCGCTGTCAAGAGAGTCCGAGTCTGTAATGAACTTCATTTGTTTACCGCATGGGTCTGCCAACAGGATGTTTAGGAAAGCGCCGGGGTTACGCAGAATAGACTTCCAGGCCTTGCTTTGGACACATTTGGCTACCGACTTGAATTGATCAGGATTATCGCATAAGTCGTCCGAGTCCTTTGCATTGCAGTCCGTTTTGGCCATGTCCAAGAGGCTGTCAATGAGTGTAACATAATCGGAGGAAAGGTGAGGAGTTTCCATCTTTTCAGAGCTTGTCTTCATAAAGGGGACGACGAACCCCTCCCGCAAAGAAGTTGGATAATCAGACAGCTTGGGCGACTGACAGCGTTTGCAGGTAGTTTCCATCCACAGATCAATCCAACGGCTAATGTCCAGTTTTTCAGCGGCGTCTTTCATTGTTAAGCATTGGGTAGGAGCCGTGAAAGCCATAGCAGACACCAGATTGGCGCAGGCCGCAAGACCGACAGTGAGTGCAGTGGTACGCATGATGAGGGGTTTTGTGTGATTTGGGGTTGTAATTAGGAATAGAACTGTTGGAACGTAGAGACAAAGCATGCTATTCAGATTTGAAACGGAAGCAGTTTATATAAGTCGCTCCAGATGCCATCTTCTTTGACGATTCGTCGTACCTCCACCCTGCGCTGTGGTCCGGTGTAACTGCGCTATTGGATTTAAACGCATATGAGCAGTGCTAATATTTGTACTATTGGCTATCTACAGGAATGGTGTGAACTAGAATGTTCTATGTTTTCTGCCGTGCGAAAAGCTAAAGCTCTGAGTTTATTCTAATGACTTCTTTCTTTGCTTTTCTTCCTTTCTGGTTTTTGCTTATTCGGACACTGACTATTTGACGCTCAACTAGCATATCATCACGTAAAAACCCGAAGGTTTCCTACAATCGGTTGTCTGCAATAGCACCAAGGCAGACCCTGAGTCATGCTTCACATAATTTGCAGGAGCTGCTACAGTTCAGCTGGAGGGGGTCTGCAGGCATTGGGTCTACGTGGAGTAGTTTCTTCATAAGAATCGTAGCATGAAGTCTCTCGAAAGGTCGGGTATACAAACCAAGTAGGTAAATACTTTGTTACAAGGCAATGAGCTAGTTCGGAATGAGTGTCTGTTTGAAACCAATCATTATCTGGTGTTGGTTGGTTAGAAAAAAACCCGTTGAGGAAACTGTAAAGGCGGATCGACTGGGTTGCCCTAAAACCCTAAACAAAAAAGGAAAATTAAATGTCGCGTGGCTTTCTTACCATTGCCAATGGTGTGCGGAGTCCGGACAGAGTGGCGTATGATAGATGAAATTTCCCGTACCCCATACCTACCTTATAATAGTGTGGAGTAGAACAGCCGAGATGGCACGAATTATGATGATCAAGGTACGGCAGTTGAGAAGTGGTGACCATATAGTAAGCCGATCCTTCGATAGCTTCGGCAATCAATAGGGGTTCCCAGAATGAACTTTTTACTTATCGATAATTTAATTAACTAGTTATATTTATATGAAGGCACACTGAAGGCAACCTTGCATTTATAAATCCACATGCGCCCCCACATCCCTCAGCTCTTCTTTTTTCCACCCTCTTTTCAAGATGACGACGAGCGCTAGATCAATCATACTATTTATAAAAAAAAAAAAAAAAATTATTAGCTTATGCACAAGCATACCGATAATTACTTTTCCACTACAGAGTACTATCCTACTGGATAGGCAGAAGACTAGCAAAAGTTTTATAGTTTGATATAAATACTAGTCGTCTGCGCTCCTGGTTGCCTCGTTGCCATTACTTTTGCTCTAGACCACCTTGCCCTTCTTTTCATACTATTAGTCTATCTTCGGAGAGATTTCTGCTTGTAAAAACAGCTGCAATGAGTACCTATCAAGGTTATCCATTCCAGTTTTCTGAACCACTAGAAACTATTGGCTTTGCGCCAGACCGCTTCTACAGTACTCTCCCGGTTCGTGTCTCAAAGTTCTCGAATCAAATTAAACTGGCAGGAGAGAGAGCAAAGGAGACATTGGCAGCAAGGCTGGGGATCGATTCCAGAATCTTGAATCGAAATGGTACAATAACTTCCCATGGCCACCTTGTCTCGTGGATGTTTCCAGAATGTCCGCCGTCTTGGATACCAATCATGGTGGAACTGACAGAGCTCCTCTTTTACTTCGACGGTAGGTGTAAAGCTGGCTGGAGCCATAGTCTCGTGCTTATATCCAGGCAGATATTACCGATACGCGCGACAAGAAATCTGTAAGTTATCAAATTCCCCCCCATTGGTTTCTGTGCTTACCAACACCCAAGAGCATGACATGATTCTTGCAGACGCATGGGCTGCTGTGAGTGCAGGGAAACCTGCAACATCTGAGTGTAACTTTATTCCCGATGCCATCGCGATGATAAGTAGTTGCTTTGATGTACGGGACCCGAACACACTTCAAATGGACCTGAAAGAGGCTCTCTCCGCGCAAACCGCTCATGTCGAGAATACCATGTCTTTTGATGAGTATAAATTATTCAGGCTCGAACATTCAGGAACAAGGTATCGCTCGTCATCTAGAGATACATTCCTTGGCAGTATGTGCCAGGCTAACGAGGGTTATTGTGATCTAGGTTGATGGCAAACACAATATGCCGTCTCAAGGGCCAGCAGGTTTCTCCACAGGAGAAAGACTCTGTGTCTTATTTTGTCGACAAATTACTCCTGAGCGTTGCCCTGTTAAACGACCTTTACGGCTTTCCCAAAGAATTTGAGGAACATAGCTCAGCTGGCAGTATGGACACGATTGGCAATGCGATGGTATTGCTGATGTCTGGCTACGGCTACAATGAGGATGAGGCTGCAGGAATCCTTAAGCGAGAGATCCTAGAGCTGGAAGAGCGAGCGCTCGAAGAATTTCACGCCTGGCAAAGTTCTAACTTGACTAAATCTCCTAATCTAATAGGATATGTCTTCGCCGTCATGACAGCGGCTGGGGGAATAAATTATTGGATGTCCCACTCGGAGCGATATTTCCGCACGGATTTCACAACAACGGCCGAAGACCGCGCCAGGCTTGTTAAAAATCCAGATTCTTCTCTCGGGCGCCTTCAGGGGTATCCAGCACCGCTTGCGTTGAACGGCCGCATTACATCAACATTTGAACTAGATGCTATGTCTGAAAGCCATGTTTCTGGTTCCGACAGTAGCTCAACGAGCATGGCGGGTTCTCAGGTCTCTGTGAATGGTCGTGAATACTCGGATATGGAATTCGATATTACCGACAAGTTCCAGAAAGCAGATGCAGAAAATGTTTGTTACATTGTGTAACGTTGCTTTTGTTTCTACTAACGAGGCGAACAGTTATGCCTGGACCCGTATAACTACATCAGCTCTCTCCCTGGTAAAGGAACGATGGCCAAACTGGCTGATACCCTGAAGACCTGGTTCAGTGTACCGGCAGAATCAACCGAAATCATCAAAACCTGCTCGACTATGCTTTTCAATAGCTCGTTAATGTAGGTGTTCTCTCCTGACAACTACTTATTGAAGCACCCTATTGAGAAAACTCACTCGATGCATCAGGTTGGATGATATTCAGGATGACTCGTCAAAACGACGCGGAATGCCAGCGGCACACATCATGTACGGTGTCGCCCAGACGGTCAATTGTGTGTCGTATACTGGTGCTAAGGCATTATTACTCTGTGAGAAGCTGAGACATTCAAATGCATGCAAAATGGCCTTGTTTGGTTAGTGCACACTCCTGAATATACGTTATCAGTTTGGCAGGGTCTCTGACTGGACCATATTTATAGACGAACTGGACAACCTCTTTTCGGGTCAAGCCCTCGAGCTCCACTGGAAATTCCACAGGAAATGTCCTTCGATGAAGGACTACATTATTATGATTGACAACAAGACCGCCGGCTTCTTCCGGCTTGTTCTACGGATGATGGCCGCAGAAGCGTCAGTGCCAATATCTCTTGAGAAAGAGGACACATTGCTTCATTTTATCACCCTTCTAGGAAGATATTATCAGATACGTGATGATTATCAAAACCTGGTATCTGAAGAGGTACGTTGGCAATATGCTGCTCTGACTTGATAAGACGTTTTCAACATTACATTTAATGCTGCAAATGCCATCAACATCTACTAACCACGACATAGTATGCGGCAACAAAGGGCTTCTGCGAAGATCTATCAGAGGGAAAGTTCTCCGTGATCTTGATCCATACGTTGAATAATAGCCCAACGGCAGACAGAATTCGCGGGTTGATGTTTGGTGGGCACAGGACTGGTATGTCCCAGGAAATACGGTCGTACATACTCTCCGAGATGGAGGCTGCTGGCAGTCTAGAGTATACGAGACGTATAATCACGGAGCTTTACGAGACACTTTTGAAAACGTTGGATAAACTTGAGGCTACAATTGGGCCAAATACCTTGCTGAGGGCACTGATTCAATTCTTGAAGATCTGATACGATGGGCAGCTACGTTGGGCAAGTGAACTTGTGTTTCTCATCCGCAAACGATATTTAATCACATCCTTTCTCATTCCTCAAGAGATGTAAGAGGATACAGCTGGGAGCGAAGAGGCAGATGGAGCCTGTCTTTCCCTAATATTTCAATGTAAACACATTCAATGAAGGGCACTTCACCTTGCGTCAATTGTAAATAGTCTAGTACTGCTTACCTGTCGTTTGGACAACCAAATTTCTCCAGTATGTTAAGATCAAGATGAGCAGCTGTGTCAATAATTTTCTGCATGGAGATTCCGAATTTTGGAATCTTGCAGCTTTGCTCACACCTGCTACGACCTTCGACTTCCTAGAGGCGTTACCCTCCCTTTTCTGGACACGGGACTTGCCTGATGGGCTTAGAGATCGATCAATCGATCAACGAGAGTGCTTGAAGCACAGAAAGCCCTGTTTCTTGCGTTTACGGAGCAGTTGGTTGAGTGAGTGCTAACAGCCCTATTAGATAATAGAAACTCATACCTTAGAAGCAACTATAATACTGTTATTGAATGCAAGGTGCTAAGATAGACCCTAATGAAGTTTATGACAAAGTGTGTCTATATATATATATATTCAGTGTTCTTTTCCTAGGACCAATCAATAATTTCTTCCGCTACGATCTTTTGATATACTACATCGAGAAAAATCAAGATTTACAATATATCAAGATTACCCATGTACCAACGGTAAAGACTACGGGCTCTGCTACGGTGTTCTTTCCAAGTAAAAGATCCTCGAGGAGTTCAATTGATGTAGGGTCTACGCGCCCCGTAGAAGAAAGTAAAACATTAGACTTTGTCACTCTTTCAGAGGACACGACAACTAAAAGAAATAGATAAAGGATTGGATAAGCCAAGTTATACCTTGACAGTCGGCTTTTGTTGCAGCGACAAAACTAAGGAGCATATAAGTCCATGGACGTCAAATGGAATTAAATGCCCTCGCCATCGATCACCAGGTCGCTTTAAGCCTGCTTCCAGTTGCCGAGCTTGGAGCCACCATCGAGCGTAACAACCCGGGTGTTGTTGTACACGTTCTGCAGGAACTGCTTGGAGTTCTGCTTGCCGTCCTTGATGAATTCATCGTTCCACACCATCCAATAAGCCCAGTTGACCTTATCGCGGGCCTGTACGGTGGGATCTGGAATGGGACCGACTTCGGCCAGAGCCAAGACTCTCTCATTGTTGGTAACGGCTTGGAGCTTCTTGTATTTCTCTCCGAGGACGCCATGGTCACCAGCATCGGCGTAGTGGTCGACGGTGGCGATATCACACTTGTCATTTCCGGGATACCAATCAGCCTCAGCGGTGTTGCATACCCACACCACGTTGTGGAGGTTGTGGAAGCGAGTGATGCGGTCGTAGATCATATCCCAGAGCTTCTTGAACGGGGCAGGACCCTGAGCACCCCACCAGAACCATCCACCCTCGGGCTCGTGGAGCGGGCGGAAGAGAATCGGAACATTGGCCTGATCAAGGCGCTTGATCTGGGCGGCGATGGCATCGATATCCCGCAACAGGAGGCGATAGTTGGTCCCGTTGCGACGGTCGTTGACGGCATCGGCAACGTTGAAGCAGGTGGCCTTGGTGTAGAATCCGCTGTACCACGGCTGTTCCGCGTTGTCGAGCAGACAAGTAGGAGCGTACCAATGCCAGACCAGGGCGTTGATTCCGTTACGATCTGCGTGCTGGATCACATCCTCGACGGCGTGAGACTTGCCGCCGTGAGCAACCGCCGAAGGCGAGTAATACATGAAGTCGCTACCTAGGATCGCAGGGGAGACGCCAATGTTCTGCTTGACCCAGTCCCAGCTGCCTGCATCCTGCTGACCGGAAATGTAATGCGATCCGTACTGAGACTGAATGTATTTCAGAAGCGCTTTGGCGCCGGGGGTGGCCGACTTGTCGATGTTGTCGTAGGACAGACCCTGGCCGCCGGCAGCAAAGGCAGTAGAGGTGAGGAGAAGAGAAAGGAGGGAAAGTTTGGCAAACATCTTGGAAACTACCAGCTATTCTATGAAAAATGAGCGAATGACTTATAGAATAAACCGATTTAGTATCCCCAACGTCTATAGGACATGTCCTGTCCTTTATACGTTCGTAGGCCTCGAAAATCCTTGTCTGTTTGGGGAAGAAGGCGCCCATCATATGATGGAGGTGGAACATTAATCTTGTTCATGACGATCCATGGACACTGCCATCTTTGCCCCTTGTTCTTTTATTGTTTGAGGAACCGTAGAGCGTGTGTTCTCCAGTTCTTCGTAAGCGATCCCACCACCCCCTCGCCCCCACAGAGGATCCAAGCGGGGATACCGGATTCAGTTTCCCTTTTTCGTATATCATCGGTACATTATAGAACATGCAATAGGTCAACAGGCACTTTGAGCCCCTTCCTATAGCCTAAGGCAAGTTGTGCAGCAGATGTATGATTGTCTCAAAGCTAGATTTCTGCTGATGCGTTTCAGCCAAATCATTGGCAGCTTCGTCCGACTCTATGTAATCAAGGCTAATCTGACAGTGACTTGGCTGGATAGGACATGGACAGGACAATGGCATGGATCCTACTGCTGATGTGATTTATGTCGGTATACTGCATATGTAAGATCGTGTGTTAAGCTTACCGTTCGGGGCAATCCCCGTCTATCTCCACAGACACGGCAACATCGGATACGCATCTAGATTACATTTTACAACCGTTGAGGAACCGTTCCTTTGTGCTAGCCGCAACTTGATTAAGGGTTTAATCAGAAAATTTCCCAGAATCTATTTCACTGACTCGTTTGAAAAAATGGCCCTGGTTGGGGTGAATTCTCCGACGATCCGCCGAGAATATCCAGAGTCCTTTTCTGACTTCTAACAATTTGCCCTACAGTATATAAGTTTTTCGAGACCCTGAGCTAGAATGGTGTGACCTTTTTTTTTTTTTTTTTTTTTTGCTCATCACCCTTACTGTGACCGAAATATCGGCAAAGATAATACTGTCTAAGATATTCCTATGGCGGAAACTCAACGATTACCTGAAACATGAATATATTAGCTTCTCAGTAGAGACATGGGCTGGTGATCGCCGTTCACATCTCCCTTTTGGTTGATAATATCTCTCACAAAAATCAGTGTCTACGTTGATATTGGTTGAGATTCTACGCCAAGTGGAATATATACGATTCAAATTCTAAACACTTGGCCCTTCCACTTTGAGTGCCAGAGATCTGCAGAGACAGACAGTATGTGATCTTTGGTTTGCATTCCCTGATAGTGATTCGTAATCTCTTCAAACCATTACCATAGAATTAGACTACCTGCCGTAGGGCCCACCCTCATCTCTGGCTCGGTATACTTTAGCGTGTTGTTTAACGCGTTCTAGAAAGTCTGTGCCATGGTCGGTTATTTCGATTCTAACAATTTGTAAATGCGATTATTTTGTATTGGGATCATGTCACAACAAATTTAAATTAGGATAAATGTTCTTCTAACGAACAGACTGTCATACAGAGCGTTTCCCACCCTACCGGACTGACTTCAATGTATAGCCAAAGACCAAATCGGGTACGGGACGATCCCCTTGCCAAAAGAGGATATTATCTTGAGGTTCCATCAATTCCAACAGCCGTTTTTGTTGTAGGGCTCAGCCCTGCCTAACAGTCGAAAGACTCCTAGGGATACGCTTGTTGCTGCCACGGTTTGACCGTGTTTCAAAATGAGACAAGATACTCGGCAATTGCGACCTCCCTGTAACATACAATCTAATATACACAGGAGTTATACTGCAAATTCTGTTCAATGATCATCGGCTGTGTTTATTTCCTAACCGTAAAAACCCCCGTATAGTAGTGGCCTCATAGACTTGGCCGTGCCGGCATTCTCGATAGCATCTAAGAAATGGCAATCCATGTACACGCGTCTTGCAGAATATCATGTAAGCTAGACTCGGACACACAATCCTACTGAGTCATGGAAACATTGATACTACCGACTTACCCACTCGAGTAGGTCCCTACGGCGTCCGGGACTCCGGGGCAGTCTTCGTACCCTGAAAAGACCGAAGTTCGGTGAAACAGCAGCCGCACCCCAATCGGAGATTTGCCGTTGCCCGGACGGGTGATAGATCGTCTTGCCGTGAGGCTTGGCTGATGTATGTTCGTTGGTATACTATCAATGTAAGCGGATAAGTCCAACTAGTTGCTGGAAGCCCCTCCGTGATTGGGTCCTTTTGCTTGCTTGGAGGGGTCTACAAAGCTAAAATGCTTCGATGTCCATAGAAGGCGCATGGAGATAGATTTGCGGCTGTATTCGTCATCTGAAACATGGTTGGTTGTTAATCAATTGTAGCGTGATATGTACCGCGCTACCGCGTTGTCTTGCCTTGTTCACGGATACCAACCCTACAATGTATATATAATTAATCTAAAATCCTTATATTTGCCCCAGTATCAGACAAGGGTGCTATTCCTTCGGCTCATCGGCTTCACTATCACACTAATCACATAGAGTCAGTATGGGGACCACGACCTACGATCTACATGCGTTTCTTGATTGTATATTGTATTGACATCGAAATTGAAAGTCGGTCACACCTTGTGGTTCTCCATGCTACATCCAATTTGTCGAGAGGCTTGAGTAACCCATCATATGGTGCTGTGGCTGTGTGAGCTTGCAATCAGTTTCTCTGATCCTTCCGTGCCGAAAGACCTCAACGATAACCAGTCCCCTACAAGGATCATATCACACCATCTTTGCTATTTCGCATGGTCATCTGCGCCTATTATGATGGGCAATATATCTGTTGAGAAGGTGCGAACAATGAACGGTGAATGGTAAAGGGTTAGCACACGGTTGGAACAAAATGAATTGTACACAGATTATAGTGTTAGTATGAGTAAGGCAACCATACCTCATCACCACCATCTTCCTTGAGTTGATTTTCGAAAGAAACAGCTACACAGTGATCCACTTCGCTTGAACTAGTACGCGAAGTCCATTATACCTGCTTTGAGGGAAGAGGGGGGAGGGGAGTTCTCATACTGTGATGTAGCCTGTGGCAGGGTCGCTTTCCCTCTTTCATAGGTCGTTAAGAGACGTGGGGCTGAGATAACAGATAGGTACCCCAAAATGCCCACTGAATAAACAACTATATGTTCCACTGGAGGTATTATCTGCTCGAATAGGTAGAATCGGCAACTCATACTGAGCACAGGCACAGACCCTCGAGCTGCCAATGTGCGGGGAAACAGAGATGTCCCCCTCAATTCACGCCAGTCCGGTGAGCATTCCCATCTAAGCTATAATTTCCCAGGTTGCTAAGGGGTTAGTTCACCCAAAAGAAACTTCCCCGCAGGAACCCTGATGGCTATCGAGTCGCAGCCCATGCGCCATGAGAATAGGAAAACGGTAATACTCCCGACACCCATTTGCGCGTGAGCGAAGAAAGATCCCGACCTTTCTCGGATATGCATTCCGTTGGAATATGCTTTTTGAGCACGAGAGAGAAAATGTTTTACGTTCTAGTGACTTTTACAAGCCGAGGGTTGGCCCCAATCCATTCGGTACTCTCGCCTTTATTCCCGAGAGCTCGACTATATAACAACTAAGTTTGCCCCCAACTTTTACTTCGGACGTGTGAGATTTTGGTCTGTTCTTGCCTAAAGCACGCTGACGTATCGTTTTACTTTCTCCCTCGCTGCAAACTTACTCCAGCAACTCAGCAAACATGTCAGACTTGAAAATTGCACGGATCGATGTTTTTCAAGTCGACCTGCCCTATTCAGGCGGTGTCTACTACCTCTCTGCCGGGCGAGAGTACCGGAGCTTTGACGCTACCATTGTGCGGATAACCACGGATACTGGCATTGAGGGCTGGGGAGAAAGCACTCCCTTTGGCTCCAACTACATTGCTTCCCATGCCCGCGGCGTCAGGGCTGGTATCGCTACAATGGCACCAAGCCTGATCGGTCTGGACCCACGAAGAGTCGACCGCATCAATGATGCGATGGACGATGCATTGCTCGGGCATGAAGATGCCAAGACAGCTATCGACGTGGCTTGCTGGGATATCTTTGGCAAGTCGGTCGGACTGCCCGTGTGCGAGCTTCTGGGTGGTCGCACCGACAATCGATTGTCATTGATCTCCTCTATTTATGTCGGAGAGCCGGAGGACATGCGCGCCCGAGTGGCCAAATATCGCGCAAGGGGATACAAAGGACACTCAGTTAAAATCGCAGGAGAACCTGTCCTTGACGCCGCGCGGGTCGCAGCGGCTCTTGCTGACCAGCAACCCGACGAGTTCTTTATTGTGGATGCCAACGGTGGATTATCGGTGGAAACTGCTCTACGGTTCTTGAGGCTGTTGCCTCATGGTCTGGATTTTGTGTTGGAGGCCCCTTGCGCCACCTGGCGTGAGTGTGTGTCTCTCCGACGGAGGACCGATATTCCGATCATCTACGACGAACTTGCCACGAATGAGATGTCCATCATCAAGATTCTCGCTGACGACGCGGCAGAAGGTGTTGACCTGAAGATTTCCAAATCTGGTGGTTTGACCAGAGGCCGCCGTCAGCGGGACATCTGCCTGGCAGCGGGCTATAGTATGAGTGTTCAGGAGACGACGGGTTCGGACATCGCATTTGCCGCAATTGTGCATCTGGCCCAAACCATCCCGGAGCGATCTTTGCGTTGCATCTTGGAAAGTCGGGATATGGTCACGGTCAAGACTGCGGATGGAGCGTTTGACGTCCAAGATGGCTTCGTCACCGCGCCAACCACACCAGGCTTAGGAATCACGCCGCGCTTAGACGTGCTTGGGGAGGCTGTTGCTAGCTACTTTTAAAACTGTATATAGCTGGCGGAAGTGAACTGTTTTGAAGAGAGGGCTGAGCTAGTCGCGGCCATGTTGCAATGAAACAATTTAGTACCATAAAATGTGCCATTACCTTTTAGCTGAACCGTGTCGCAGAAAAGTAGTAGAACCTACCATGTTTGATGATCTGTGAATAGCATACTGGCTTCCCAAATTCTCAGTTTCCCTGCACATCAGCACCGAGGAAATCTCACCTTCAACCGGCAAAGTTGTCGATCCCTTGTAACGAGACCAACTCCGGACTGACACACGTAGAACAGGAACTACTCCTGCTGCAGACCCCAGTGACTGAGATTGGAAGGTAAAGTGAGCTCCCATCGCTAAAAAAAAAAAATTTGCTTGTATGAATCTCTATCTCTAGAAGGTCACCAGGTGTCGGGATGTCAGCCGATCGGGTCGGAAGAAGATAATGAACTTGAATTAATAATACACTCGGGATCACTAGCCCCAATTTGGTGAAGAAAATGAGAGCACAACAGCCCGGCGGGATGAGTATAGATGCAAGTATAGATTCAAGTTCAGTATGCCAACGTCGTCATGTTTTCCCCCGCACAGGTGGTGGGGTAATTCGTCGTCATGGATGTTTGGTTCCGGGCTTAGAGATGCCACTGATAAATAAACGGGACAGCTGCTTCAACCACGAACAAATTACGAAGCAAATACTCAACAATCAAAAGAGAATCTGACTATAACACAAACCAACATGTCTCAACCACAACCTACATCCCGCCAGGCTTTTCGCCGAACGGACGATCATACTCCTGGTACCCCCAAGGTGAAGCTTGTCACCGAAGCAATCCCTCCCCTATCTCCCTCGGGGGTCTTAATCAAGGTCCATGCCGTGTCGCTCAATTACAGAGACGCCAACATTGCCAACGGAGGCAACCCGTGGCCGGTCGTACCCCATGGGATCCCCTGCAATGATGCAGCGGGTGAGGTGGTCGCCGTCGGCGAGAGGGTGAAGAACCTGGCGATTGGGGATCGCGCAGCCCCGATCGTGGACACAGAGAACATCACCGGACGGGAAAAGACTCGGTCTTGGCTAGCGGCCGATGAGGATGGAGTACTGGCAGATTACATCGTGTTCGATGAGCACAAGCTGTGCAAGCTGCCCACGTACCTCGACTGGGTCCAAGCAAGTCTTATCCCTTGCGCCGGAGTGACCGCATGGGCGGCGCTGAAGGGTATGGAAATTGGTCAAACTGTCCTGATTCAAGGTCTGTCCACTACAACTGAGAGTTAGGCTCTTTTATATTCTAACGACTCGAAAGGTACCGGCGGCGTGGCCATGTTTGCGCTCAAGTTGGCGCGAGCCGCAGGCCTGAAGGTGATCATGACCTCTTCGAGCGACGCAAAGCTGCAGAAGATGAAGGAGCAGTTCCCCAGCCCCCCGCTGTTGACTGTGAACTACTCCAAGAACCCCGAGTGGCACGAGGAAGTTCTGAAGTTGACCGATGGCGCCGGTGTCGATATCGTGGTTGAAGTTGGTGGATCCTCCACGCTGGTGAAGAGCATGAAGTGTACACGACGTGGCGGAATTGTTAGCCAGGTGGGATATCTCAGCAAGCAGGATACCAGTGAATTCGCAGAACTTCTTTCCGTCCTAATCGATAGGAGAGTTATCCTAAGGTGAGGCCTCATTACATACCCAGATGACCTGCCTGAGCAGGGGCTAATTTTCATTATTAGGGGAATCAACGCTGGATCCAAGCAGGATCAAGACGATCTTTGTGATGCGCTGTCGGCCACACAAATCAAGTTCGATGATATTATCGACTCGGTCTACCCATTTGAAAAGGCCGATGAGGCCATTGAGTACGTCTGGCAAGGTAAACAGGTTGGTAAATTGGTGCTTCGTCTATAGTTCTCCCTGCTAGTTATTATGTATAGCGAAGAGTTTTACGACAATCAGAAAATGCTTCCATAATCTTCGGAATTCCTACTCGTTTAGTCATTTGAGTAAAAGTATATTGTATCCAACGTGTAATGAGCCAAAATAAATCCATTGGCAATCTAATAGCCATACTAATATGGACGTTCATGACCTTCGTGGGATCTCTATCCTCTATGCGCCAAGCCTGCAGAGTGGCTGTTTCTACTCTTAAAATCGGACCAGTTATCCACAATTCTATAGTTGATTATCAATTACTAGTGCGGAAGACACTGAGTAGGGGTACGTCTCTTGTTTAAGCTTTTCATTTCGATATTGTATTCCTGTGGGTCGTTTGCAATATGCCCTTCACCACCAGTTTTGTGTGTTCATGTTCTTGGAAAGATATATATTTTGACGCACTATCAAGCGAATCCAGCACAATGTAAATTCCTTTTATCTAGACAGACCCAGGAGTTGATTCAATTAATCACTGCTAAAGAGAGTCTAACTCTATATCTTACAGGATCAGGGCACGATTGTTCTGGTAAAAGAAGGCAAGAATCCAGAGCTAGGTGACTCTCCAGGATGAGTTCACCACGGTCGCGATTGGTCGTTTCTCAAGTAAATTATAAAGAAGAATAGTATCATCATTCAAAAGCATCGATTGAAACCCACGATAAATAGCATGAGGGTATTTTATCGCTACGGGCCGCTGAATGAAGGTGATGCTGACAACCACAGACCACGCATGACGACCAAAAATTGAATGCAAAGAATTTATGTTCATTTGACTTCATGTCACATGCAAAAAAGTGAAGCTCTCTAGATATTCTATGTACAGTACAGATCCCTTGACGCTTTCTAAGATGCCGATCAAGATGCTAATATATATAGTAACCATTAGAACAGCCTTGAATCTGGTGACTGGGCGATGGCCGAGTCCCAAAAACTATAGGCCCGCTATAATCGAAATGGCTGTTTCTAACGAGCCCATCCCAAGATCTTCTCGTAGGAAGTCATCGACACGGTACGTGTGTATTGTTGTGGGTGGACGGTGCCGTAAAAGAGAGAATTAGACGGCGTTGTTGGCACAGGTCCAGCTAGCAGAAGAGGAGTTCTCGTGGATCGATTTACCCGAGACGTAGAGTCCCAAACCGCACTGCAGAGAGGTTAATATCGCAACGAGAAACAATGGAGAAGGTAAAAGACATACAATGGCGCAGGCAATGCCGAGGATGATCAGGTTGACGATGGTCAGGAGGATCTTCCGGGGAGAAGAGAACCAGACTCCCTTGTTCATGACCAACCAGAAAATGGCGGGGAATCCATAACTGAACCAACTACCGAAAAGGGCACTCTATAGGGAATGAATTAGCAACAGACAAGGAACATTGGGGGTGGATGAGGATGCATACAATCAAACTCAGAAGGTCGTTGAAGACGGGAATGGACTCAGCAATGACCCATGCGATCACCCACAGGGCGAGCGCAATGCCAACCCAGGTTCCAACAGCAAGCATGCTCTTCTGGTGCATGTGGTCAGAGCCACGGAAAACGCGAACATAAATGTATTTGCAGGCAACGTGGCCGTAGATAACACCGGCAATGACAACCTATGGACTAGTGAGAAAGTTGAACCGGTGAGGGAAATCAGGACTAAACGCACAGTGGGCATCGCAATGCCGTAAGCAACCTTCTTCATGACAGGTCCTGCAGACGAAAGGGCGGGGGATGCGATATCTGGGCCGGCATAACGATAGGCGACGATCGCTGTGACGACGTACATGGACGTGTCCACCACTTGAAGCATGGTCAACGACTTGGGGAATTCCCGAGGGTCTCTCATTTCCGAGATGAGTCCGAAGAAGGCAACGTGAGTGACTGTGATGCGGTTAGAAAAAGCGGTACGATATGTCGGAGAGGTGGTCAAGCCATACTATAGGCAAAGATAATGTTGCACACAGCCAAAAATGCATCCTGGAAACTAACGTCCCTGGTCGCATCGACCTGGACATGATCAGGGGCCTGGACTCCGATGGAAATCATGGTGATAAAGGTCGCTGCGATGATACTAATGCAAGCTGGAAGGATTGTCAGTAACAGTTTGTAAGATGCCTGGGTAGTGGAAGTACTGACAGACAATGGACATATAGTACACCTTGTTCATGGTACGTGGAAGGGCGCCGATGAAGCTGACGACCATTCCAATGACAGCGAAGACAATGGTGCAGGTTCCGTGACCGGTGATGGTATTGAATAGCACCGAGAACGTAAGGATATGGCTAGCCATCAGGAAGATCAAGAGGAGCAGTTGGCCAATACCCATCATTTCCCGTCCAAAACGTCCCAAAATAAGCTCTCCGGCGTCACCCATGCTGTGCGTTTGAGGGAAGCGAAGCTTAAACTGTCCGATAACATAACCTGTGTACCATGATACGCCGGACATTCCGACAAGAATAATCACTCCTCTGGAGTTGTTCGTCAGTCTTTCTCTTGTTAATTGACCTATGAGATGAGATGACACCTACGGGACAAGTCCTAGTGTTGCCATTGCGGACGGAAGCGATAGAATGCCTAGGGACATATTCTCCGCGATCATCACTATACATGGGCGCGTTAGACAGCATGTTCAGAGTTATGGTCCAGGAACCGAGTGTAGGACTGCTTACACATTCCACATTGCCTGTAGTCAAATTGCCTAGGTCAGCGACCGTATTGGAAGCACAGCACCGTTGAACAACAACGGCACTCATTTTTGCATGGAGCATTGGAAGCTTACCACCAACCCATAACACGATACTTGACTTCTCCTTCTTCCTCGTTACCGAATGGATCGTTTGCTGGCACATCCTCACTGTATTCCTTCTTCTCCACATCGGCATAATGGTCATCATAGTTGGGGCCATTCTGAATGGCAGCCAACTCGGCTTCTCTGTGTACGGTCATGTTGTCGATAGGGATGGATGAGTCGCAAAAAGGATCATAAGGAGAAAGAATAGAAAAACAACGGCGCCGCCGCAGTATTTTAGGAGCAGCTAGGACCACTGGGGAGGCGGTTGGAGTCGGGTATAACTAACAAATAGACTAAAATCCCCAACCGAGCGGTTATGTTCCGTTAATAATTTTTTTTTTTTGCCTTTTCTTTTTTCCTTCTTTTCGATATTCTCCATAATTAGGGTTTTAGGTTTAACTTTTGCCTCGACTCCATCCAGAATTTTCTGCCCCAGACTCTGATTGGCTGGAACTGCTGAGTCAGCACTTGCGGCACGCCCTTAAAACTCTTATTCTCACGCCTCAAAGGGCTAAATCTTTGCCCTAAATCCGTGACGATGATCTCACAATGCAGATCCCGCGGTTCTTTCCCGTTTTCCGTTTCCCCTTGCTTTCTTGTCTCATCGGAATGTACGGAGTAGTATTGTTCACGACCGCATAAGATGACCGAATACGGAAGGAAGACTAGAATGGTTGCAGAACAAACGTTCAACGAGGCTGTGTGCCACTGCTTAGATACAGTCCCACGGCTGCATGTGGAACACCCGCCGAGACGTAGGACAATTCGAGACTCGCATTGGCTCACTGGAATACCTTCCCTGCAGAAAAGTGGTGCCGATGGGCCGTGACAGAACACCTCCTGTTCGGCACTGCTGATAACAGCGGCGTCTGGCGGAAAATCTCCTCCACATCGGGAGGCCAATGATTGATTTTCATAACGTACGGATATTACCACTCGGTTTCCCGACGATAGGAGGAAAGAGACAATTTCTCCACGTCTGTACGTCACCGGTTGCCTCTCTACGGTTAGTGAGGTTAGAACCCGTGGAGTGAGACAACCTCCGCATGGCCACCTGGATTCGGTCTGGGGAAGGGACTTCCTTCCGTCCTGCCATTAGGTAATTGATATATTATGTAATTGGACACTTTCTCGAATGGCGGCTTGGCTGCCTGGAGTTGACCGGGGTACGTAGTATGAAAGAATCAGTGCTTTATTGAGTGGACAAAGTAGGATTAGTTTCGGTGGCGAGACCTTGAGTGCTGCCATCAGGACAGGAAAGCGTGCCGGATCCGGGCTGGCCGAGATGGTACGTCACCCGAGGGTTGCATCAATATCAAGGGGAAAGCAGGAACAACACGATGCAAATTGAATATCGTTTGTGTTACTTGTTGCGGGTTTTTCTGCGCAAGGGGTGGAGGCGAGACGCATACCACCTTAGGGCTTTACTGTTTGATACCCTTCTCCCCGCATCGCTACTCCGGATTTACTATTTTTCGACTCAGGTCGGTCACTCTCCAGTGGGGGCTGCACTCCGGGGGAAGAGGCGATGGAACAATCACTCTCCTGGGGAAGGACTCGGCACGCGGTTAGCGGCTGGTTTGTGCCAATAAAGACGCCGTGTCGGGGAATATGATGGGAGGTTCTCCAGTCGGTTCCTTAGGCTACCGCTGCTCACATGCACTATCTAATTTCTACCCGGTCGGTTCCACCGGTATGCTGCCGGTTCCCGGCCCGGTGCGCTTCGGTGTAGACTTCGTGAAGCCGGTGGAGACCTCGATAGTTGATCCTAGATGCCTTCTAGAACCCCTTTGTGCTGTTCGGATTCCGTCTTCCGCCATGAAAGGCATGCTGTGATGCTCTGCTACATCTATACTAGAACAGCCCTCAATCGTCTCTGTAGATGCTGTAATAATCCAGACATCATCAGAGAGCGCTGTACAGACAATCCACTAGACATTAAGGATAAGGATTACCGGCATACCGACTCAAACTTTCTCCACATCCTTAATAATCTAGATCTGGATACAAGCTTGATATCTGTATCTAGGGCGGAGTCTAAACGAGCTATCGGGCTTCTGCTCCACCGAGATAGTGAGATAGGCCCTGTTACTCTAATACAATTATTCAATAATCATTGTGTTCGCTTGTTTAAGGTACTGTATCTTATCATTACTGCAACCACGTTTTTCTAAATTCCCCATTGCCGCGCTTAGCATTGTTTGAAACGCTATCAAAGTTCGAACCTATCGGTGCAGATCTTTTGGTAGCTTCCATGCACTTTCTCTTTTAAATTACCTGATTGGGAAAAGGCCTGGCCGAAGATCTTCCGTTCGCCGATAAAGATGAGGCGTAGTTGTCAAGAGGCAGTGAACTATTTGGCCTTTTGGTTGGGCAAACGCCGAGAATTTTAATACTATACTTAACGGGGTCAATTGATCCGAAACAAAGGCAAATTGTACATGTTATGCGTAGCACATTTACATTAAGAAAAGAACTTTGTGGTTCCCAGGTTCGGCAACACCGTGAACCACCAGTTACCGTAGAATCTCGGCGGCCAAGACAAATGTCGCCACATTCGGCCGGACACTCATCTCGCTTGTGGGAATTATAATGATATTCATGGTGGATCTTAGCGGATTGGAAAATAATTAAACCGTCACACGCTAAGACTGATCCTCATAGGCGTCATAATTCATGCTCTATCAGGCTGCAGTTGGACTGTAGAAGGATGGAGTTCTCCAACCACAATAAGTATAGTATACTATGTAAACGATCTCCAGTCGGCGTGTATGCCGGCGGCTTGGCTCGCTACTCTATATTGGTTTGCTTGAGAGCACGGCGTCATCGACCCCAGCTCTAAGGTAATAGAATGGAATTTAGTACGGAGTAGAAATACACCTTTGCGGACCTAGCTTATTTAAATCGCGCCGTTTCACTCGCACCAGTGGAAGATGTGTTGGCACAATTGCTGTCGGATACATTTCTTCCCTCTTGGACACTGTCTCTCTTGTCTATCTCCCCACTGAGCCGGTTTCTGTGCTTGCTCTTTCGTATGGGAGGATGGGCTTACTGCTATCTCTCCCTACATATTGTCAATTTGCCAGTTATGCTGTGGTTAATGCTGCCATCTCCTAATATTAGAGATGTTCAACGTTACAAATTGAAGTTCCATTGGACCATCGAGTTGTATTCCTTTGATAATGATCTTCAGACAACTTTATCCAGTCGATATGCTCTACACGGGCTAGATTGACATAGCGACAACTACAGATTTCCCATGAGCCAAGATGACTTGCATGACAGGGATGTGAGTTAATATTCAGCCACCCGCCAGCGCCTGTCGATGTTATTCGTTGCCCTAGCCGTCCTCCGACCGGGCGCTAAGAGATTGGCAACACCAAGACATGAAGCTTCATTCCGGATAGATTGTTCTGATGGGAGTGCTTGTTGCGCAGACCCCGAAGCTTACCCTGAAGATGGGTTGACAGAACACCAAGAATGGACTATGGAGCAGCAGGAACGATGTGCCTTAGTATGAGGTTTCCGGTGCGATTTAGTCCGCCAAGCGCGCGTTCCGATAGCAGAAAAACGACTCTCTTGTATCGATATATTGGTTGGCGACATATATCAGATACGCACGTCATGCATTCCTCGATCGGTCTTTCGTGAATATATCATATTGATATGGACTTCCGTTCCAAGGTCGTGATCTATGGCGCCTGACTCGAAGAAGCCGAAGGGTTCCTTTTGTCGTTCTGAATATGCTACCTCGGTTATATTATGCAGTGCGCCATTGCTTTTCCACGGTCGCATCTGCCTGCTGACACGTAGGAATGCCTCTAAGCTGAATGCAAAGCACTTCGATGGGTGCTCTACGACATATGAGGTAATCCAACGGTGTCTGACGAAATATCGCGATGCCTTGCTGCAACCGGAAAGCTTGTCACGGCGCAAGGGTGTCAATCGTCTCGTTCGCTAGGGTCAATCAGTCCACAGGGCTCAGAGACACTTCCGTTGAGTTCTCCACAGTAAAGTCGAGGATTGATAGAATATCGAGCCCTCTCTAGGGGAAAACAGCATTGAGGGCGATTCAGAGAGAACAGACGGAAACAGTGCTTCTATGGCCGAATTACTGTACAGTACAATATAACCACAAAACGACCAATAGTCTTGACTTCGAAGCAGCCCTCGCCTGTGCAGAACAGATGATGCATATGTCAGGGCAGGATGCACGTCGTTGGGCTCATTTTGGAAATTGGTGCCCTAAGCTGAGAACATACCCTCGCTGAACTCTGCGTTGCAAAAGGTGATGGGACACGGGGAACTTGGTTATACTACACGGGAATACTGCCAACAGGCAATAATGGATCAATGACATGCGGTGACAGGTATTTTGATGACTGATGGTCGACCCAGTCGTAAGTACTCAAGCATCTGCATCAGAGTTGGCTCAGGTCGCTCTTCGATCACTGTGAGCTTATTCTGTAATCTACCATAGACCATAACCAAGTTCGACTTCCTTACATTTGGTGTGAAATAGCTAATATAAGGCAATGCCATGGAAAGATGAGATATCAGTCTAGCATTCACTGGCCCAATTACAGGCATCAGATTTCCTCCGTGGCGTAACGGTCCCCATACTCCTTCACAACCCACTCACAGAAGGCCTCCCACTTCTCCTTCCACTCCTGCAAGCGCTGGGCCTTAATGCCGTCGCCATTCTCACCCAAGTCAATATCACGAACCCACTCAACGTCGTTCTGATCTTCAAAGTTGCTCCATCGGATACTGTTCTGCGCGAGCGCTCCCTATTGTCTTCTTGTTAGCCGCGTTCTTTTAAATATGAAAGTACCACGGGAGAGAGCTTACCAGGCCAGCAAGACCAATATTATCGAAGGCTTGAATTGTCTGATAGAAGTCGTAGCTCAGACCAGCTGCGTTCTGACCAAGGATCGCCGGATCGTCGTTGCTGATGGCTGTCGGAATACCGTGGGCAATCATTGCCGGGAGGGGATGGTGAAGGGCATCGGTGGCTAGACGCAGGACTTCATTCGAGATAGGGCAAACTTCAACCATGATCCCGTTCTCGATCACCTCATCAATCAGCCTCGGGTGCTTGTACAGGGAGAACCCGTGTCCGATACGGCGTGTGCCGAACAGAACCGCATCGAACAAGTTGAGGTCGGTCGAATTTCCATCGCCGAGGGTCTCACCCGCATGGAAAAAGAAAGGGATAGTGAGGTTCGACTCCTCGGCCTGTTGCTGGAACCAGATCAATTCGGGTGCCATATCGGCGAGCGGACGGCCTAAGTCTTCCTGAGCCACAACATCGTAGCCTGAAAAGAGCTGAGGGTGTCTAATAAAGATCTGTTAACAAACAAGAACGTCATAGTTCATCTTGGAAAGTTAGAAGTCTCACCTGCGCTTCCGCTCAAGAGCAATTTTCATGCCTGTGTGAACTCGTTAGATACAGAGCACAATGATCTCGGCAATTTCTACATACTCTTGGTCAGCGAGGCACGGTTCTTGCCTCGGCTGTCAGACCAGATGACCCTCGCTCCCCAGAAGTGTGCGCCCTCCGGAGTTTTCTGAAACTTCTCCAGCTCCTCCAGCAGAACGTTCCACCAAATGTCCAGATCCGGATCAGGGTCCTCCTGGCCCTCATGGACCAGCTTGCCGCTCGACCCTCCAGCACGAATTTCTACCCAGTTGATGTGGTCTTCGGCCAGGCGCGAAAAGAGCTTCTTGTAGAACGTCCGGACAATGGGCTCGTACGACAGCATGGTGTCTGCGGGACCAAAGGCGGCCTGGAAGACACGCCAGATCTCATCGACTCCCAATTCGTGACGTACAGACAGCTCAGGGGAGATGGTCACTTTGGTATTGACGAAGTCGATGAATCCCTGTTCACCACCCGGGAAAGTTTTGGCAGCCACAGTCACGGGAATTTGCGTGTTAGGGATATAATCCTTAGAATGGACCGACGATACATTGGTCGGGAGGGTATGGTTGACATGGGCAAACGAGATGGAGGCATTCTTGCGGTTATCCTCGGTGGATAAATCCTGAGAGGCGGAGATGACCATACCCTCCGTGTGAAGGATGGTCTCCAGAATGGTATCATAGGGAAGCATGGCCGGCAAATGCGCATGTAAAAGAGCACCCTTTGGCATGTGCTTGACCACGTCCCAGAGCTTGGTTCCATTGATCAACGGCCGGGCTTTCGGGAAGACCTCACCGGCGAACCTTTCATCGGTATCATTCTTCTCCGGGGTTCCAGGGACTCTCCAGTACTCGTCGATTTCCTCCTGGCGAATAGCTGCCACGATGGCGTCCGCTTTTTGGGCTACAGAGGAGAGATTTTGACGGAAAAAGTGATCTACCGCTATGTTAGCATTTTCGACCAGTTTTGTTAATTTTTTGCAGGTACAGACCTTGTCGCTGCCTCTTCTCGAACGCGATCAATGCAGATCGGGAGCGGAGATGCTTTTGTACAGCAAGGCTGCTGACATCAGGCACAGTCTGCGCAGAGACCAAAGAGAAGAGGAGGGTCACTATCGTGACGAGGAACTTCATGATGGGCGAGTACCACTGGCGTGGTGGAAGCGGCCGTGGATTTGCACACGGAAGGCTGGCATGAGTGAGGGCTTTATCAAGCTATATATACGTTGTCCGACAGACCTCATCGGAGTCACGCAATCTAGGCCAGTCAGAGGAAGCACGTTAGATGGGGAATTTAGATCTACACTTTCGCTGCCGTTCTGACGATAGCCAAATTCTTCTCAGCTGCGGCTGATCATCGAGGCTACGGGGAAAGCAAGGAGCGCACAGCTACACATGCACCAATCACATTTGAAGGCCCAATCATCGAGCCCGGATCTCATGGGATCTTGAATCTCTGATATCAAACGGATTACCATTACGAGAAGCATTGGTCAGATTACACAGACGGTGGAGACCGAAGTTCCTCATTCATATCAGGGCAATTGAATAGCGTCTTACCAATCGCGGTAAGCCCGTCGATAGTTCGAACTTATTGCATATTATTGTTTGTTTATTGATAGGCCAAGCGGACTAGCGCTGCAAGTTGGCCCGCTCTGCGCCGTTCAGGTTACATTTCGCTCAGGCTTGATATTAATCCCACTACCCTAATTGTCTTGGCAATACGAAATTTTCACTGGAAATTCCATGCTGACTCAAACAATCCTGCTGCATGTCTCACTTTAGAGGCTGCTAATTTGCTGGCCAAAGTTCGTGTGGGTCTTTCCTGCCGCTCAATTTATAAAATCCTCTGCAATCCTTATGCTCCTCCGGAGTACTTACCCTTCACGTATGTGTGGTGCAATCGGACGAACTGACAAAGTGCTATCCCTCCACCGAGAGAACACTGCAGTTTGACCTGCAGACCTACTAGCATGGATACATACATACTGGATGAAAGCCATCGTTGAGAATTGGAGGCTGGAGCAGAACAGTCGCCTTCCTTCCCGCTCCTGGTATGGGCGATGGTATGTAAGGGAGAAGGCTGGCTGAGCACCTAGATACAGAACAGAAAAATGAGGCGAAACAGAGACTTATACTGCACAGCAATCACATTCCCTGTAGGAAATTACCTTAATTGTGCGACGAAGGAATTGTAAGAAGGGGGGCTGGTTGACTCTCGGTTTGATGCATGAGGCTGCAGCTGTCTTTCAATGCCTTATGCTTTACTATGCTCGACTCTAATTAGAGGTTCGGCAACCATAGTCTGTGCAAGCTAAGCGATTGATGCGCTGTATGCAGAGTTGTAGAACCTTTACAGTCGAGCAACGGCCATGTCCCGAAACATCTCCAATTTGTAAACGTCTGGGGGTTCACAGTAAGCTGCGGGCTATCATGGGGATTTGGATACTCCGATGGAAATAGCTGTTTGATCAGCAATTTATTGTTTTTGGAAACGTCTTTCATCTTCAAACAAGACATCGATCACCCCATATTTTTACTGGGAAATCTAACGTGTCGCAAAGATCTTTAACTGTAGTAGTTCGACCCGAACATCACTTCTTAGCGATATTCGAACTGTTAATCGGATTAGAACTAGCATTGCAACTACTAGTTGGACTAGATCTGAACTGACTAATACTACTATTTGCCTTTCTAGCTGACCTGCGACCACTACGTGTAGCTTTCTCAAAGTCGTGGATTGAAGCTTAGGCTTATTTATCTATCTATCTATTTATTTTTTTTTATCTTTTCGGTCTACCTCTAATAACATTAATCTATATCAAAGAGCTGTCACAGACTATTAATATACTGAGAATTGAATATGGGTAAACAAACGTCCTTGTCCTTCTGCCATGAAGCAGCAAGCCAAAGTATACCGCGCTTTTCGTGACAAAAGGCTAGTACCGACGTACAAGAAGCCTTTCAGGACTATTCTGAGAGGCTCATAGCACCAAGTACCTTTTCTTTTTTCGGCTTGGTTTCACAGATTTGCCCAAGTAGCCCGACGCGAACTGGATTCAAACCCCTCTGATCATTCTAGCTCTTGCGCTGATAGGCGTTTGTGTGTCGCCGATAACTCTTGCGGTGGCGGGCTAGCAAAGGGTGATTGGGATAGCAGCGGACCCTCTGTCACTGGCATGACTTGGTGCTTTTGGCGCCGTCGACGAATGAGAAAGAAAGCCCCAGTGATGAGCAAAATACCCCCAACCGCGGCACCGATCCCAATACCCGCTTTAGCCCCGGTGGATAGAGAGGACGAGCCATCATCTGATAGATGACTTTCTGCAGTGACAGTTGTGGAACCTGAAGAGGA
Source organism: Aspergillus caelatus (assembly GCF_009193585.1). Classification (NCBI taxonomy): domain Eukaryota; kingdom Fungi; phylum Ascomycota; class Eurotiomycetes; order Eurotiales; family Aspergillaceae; genus Aspergillus; species Aspergillus caelatus. The sequence goes on from NW_022475286.1 coordinate 232,573, forward strand.
TCCTGATGGTGTAGGTGTGAGGGGACTGGAAGGAATGGCAGCCGATGATCCAGCAGACCAGTATGCGATGAGATCATTTTGAGAGGCAGCGTGGAAGCTGTCTTCTGATGATGGAGATTGGCAATCTCGTTTTTCGAATGTTCCACCACAGCATTTCCAGATATCGTCACCTGAGTCGTAGACAATATCGGGAAAATTGAGGTATCACCTTTGGGGCAAGAAGAATGTTAGAAGTGGCTACAGTATATCCCTGGCGCTGGGCCAGCGCAGTAGCTAAGACTCACCACGTCGATTTACACAGACAGATTTGTTCTCAGTATCGTCAAAGGAAGTGGAATTCGCTGTACATGCGGCGGTATAATATCCGCTCCCACCCTGAGTCGAGTGACTATATCCGCAAATGTTATCGGTGAGGCAGGTATCGCCGCGGGCGCAACATGGTAGCACTGGATGTGTCCCATTAAGAGTGCCACAGGGCACCAGATCGATATCCGCAATGATTCCTTCCGGCCAGGTACAATTAACCATTTTGTACGTCTGGCCAGGGACCTTGAAGACAATGGCTTTGCGGTTGAAATAAGGGCATTGAGAAGTAACAACATGGGGGCCGGGTGAACAGACGAGGCTGAGATATGCGAGGTACGGAGTACTTTGCTGCCAAGAGAGACTCAGCCTGATTCTTTCATTTTTTGTTATGGATCGCCCTTATAGTGTTAAATTGAGCTCTGATAAGGTTTAAAAGGGGGAAGGATAATTGATTTTGTCTGGCACCAGATGTAGTCCAACGTGATTGTTAGAACCCTACCACGTGTTTCCAGCAGTGTGGTGTGGGGTGGTGATGCTGTGTCTTTGCTGCTCTAGCTGCCTGGGTAAACTAGGAATGTATGATATTTTTATATGGGCTTAAAAGGATAATGTATGAGCATCACAGGTTCTATGATAAATTCTGGACAAGATATTCGATTAGGAGTATGTTGCTTGCAATAGACTTAACTTCATCAGATCTGATCAGTAAAATAAATGGCGAGTCGGTATCAGTTAGAGTTCAATTTGATAGGAAAGGGCTATACTCTATCATACTATATTAATTTTCCTGAGAGGGGTAGTTTCTAGATGCATCAAGCTTCAACCTATGTTGACGAGAAGTTGCCCTCAAAATGCGGAGATGCCTTGCCAGGATATTCAGCCTATTTACGCAAAACCCTGTCTCTAACAATTTCCACCAACCCCAGGGTGCCATTTCCCCACCTCATAACATGAACTACAGGCTCCTATTCTTATAAGAAAGAAGTTCTTCACAGCCATCTCTGAGTCGAGTTCATTCCTCTATGCGTGAGTTACCGGCAAATGAGAAAGTGAAGCGAAGATCTACTTTCGAAGGCCCACGAGTCAGATAATCTACTCACACCGTTCTGAGATTGGAGCCCGAGTCTTCCCCTTGAATATGCCCCTCCCTAAGATCATTACGCTACAAAGCGATGTCTTGCGTGTCAATGTCTACATTGATGATCAAGGATCTGCTTTCCTGCAGGAAATGATTCACTTGTCCGGTTCTTCTCGACCGTCGGTATCTAAATACTTCGCTAATTCTTACACACCGCTGGTGGAGGTGCGGCTGGCGGGGGAAGGTACTGAAAAACATAAATCGTCCAAGTCTCTGATAGGCACGTACGTGGGGACCCGACTGCGCTACCAATCGCATGAGATCAGGCAGCAAGCGGGCACCCATACTCTGAACGTCACATTGAAAGACTCCGTTTCTATAGTGACAGTCATTGCGCACCTCACAGTCTACAAAAACACCAGTGTACTCCGTGCGACAAGCACAATCCGAAATGATAGTGATAAAGATATTGTGGTGACACAACTGACCTCTTTGGTCCTGGGTGGGCTAACCACTGGCGCTGAAAGATGGTGGTCCGACTACATTCTCACAGTCCCTAATAATTCATGGTTCAGGGAGGCACAATGGATCGATTACGATCTACCCAGTTTGGGTATAGACGATTACGGCGTGTATGGGCGTCCTGAGGGACATGCGGCCAGCTTAGGTCACTATTCGGTTTCCAACCGAGGGACCTTCTCAACAGAGGGCCATTTACCTATGGGCCTTTTGAAGCGCACTGACAATGGTGAAACATGGCTTTGGCAAGTGGAAAACAATGGCTCCTGGCGCTGGGAAGTCGGTGACTGGAAAGACAGTGTCTATCTGGCTGCTGGCGGCCCGGCCGAGACCGACCATGATTGGAGACAAACGCTCTCCCCGGGACAGAAGTTCACCACCGTGCCTGTGGCTTTATGCCATGTCCTGGGGGACTACGAACATGCATTTGCGGAGATGACCCGCTACCGGCGACAGATGCGACGGAAACACCAGGATCATGAGCGATTGCCTATTATCTTTAATGATTATATGAATTGTCTTATGGGTGACCCCACTGACGAGAAGATCCTGGCACTTGTCAACCCTGTGCTACGAACTGGGGCTGAATACTTTGTTATCGACGCTGGTTGGTATGCAGATGATTCCGGCTGGTGGGATGACGTTGGGTTGTGGGAACCGTCGAAGAAGCGTTTTCCGATGGGATTCAAGGAACTACTTTTGCACTTGAAAACCAAAGGCCTCATTCCAGGCCTCTGGATCGAGCCGGAAGTAATTGGAGTACGCAGCGTTGTTGCCAAACAGTTACCATATGAAGCGTTCTTTCAACGAAATGGTCAGCGCATCGTTGAAAAAGGGCGTTACCAGCTAGACTATCGCCACGCAGCCGTCCGAGAACACATGCATGCTATTATGCACCGGCTAGTCACCGAATATGGTGTAGGTTATTTTAAGTTCGACTATAACATCGAAGTCACCCAAGGCACCGACATCAATTGTTCAAGCCCAGGGTCTGGTCAATTAGATCACAATCGGGCGTACCTGCACTGGGTGAGTGAGCTGCATGACCGGTATCCTGGCTTGGTAATTGAAAACTGCTCGAGCGGCGCTCAGAGAATGGATTATGCTATGTTGGCTGTCCATGCCTTGCAGTCAACTAGCGACCAACAAGATCCCGGTCGTTACGCAGCAATTGCTGCCGCTCTTCCAACAGCTGTTACCCCCGAGCAAGGTGCCACCTGGGCATACCCTCAGCCGGAGTGGGATGACGAGACCAATGCGATGACGGTGGTTAATAGTCTTCTCGGTCGCATACATCTAAGCGGACGCCTGGACAAACTTACGCCGCAACAATCTGAGCTTATCAAGCAAGGTATGGATGTATACCGTACAATTCGCGCCGACTTGACCACGGCTACTGCTTTCTGGCCTCTCGGTCTTCCTCACTGGCATGATGACTGGGTCACATTAGGGATGGAGGTGCATACACCTGGCAATTGTGATTCGGGCGTCCGCTATTTAGCAGTCTGGAGACGAGGAGGCCCAGATTCTGTTGAGCTGCCTATTCCTGTTCTCTGTGGGCGTCCTGTTAAGGCAGAACTGCTTTATCCCTCTACCTTTCCATGTGAGATATCATGGGATCTTGCGCAGGGAATACTGCATATCCGGACACCCTCGAAGCTTTCTGCCCGACTCCTGAAGCTCACTAGTAGAAATGTTTAGTGCAAGAATGACATACCCCGAGGAAGTACGAGTTAAAGTTCCCATTTTCCACCAATAAGATATACCCAGAGGCGCTAGAGAAAGACCATTGGAGACGAGTAGAGACATGATATGCCCATGATAAGTTTAGTGAATCACAGCGGCATTCTCCCCTTCGATTCATGACTTACCTGGCGAATAGTCTGGCTAGGCAGCAACACAATTTCCTATCGTATTGCTGAGCGCTTGGGCAGCTGTGGCAGCTGGGATACAGCGTCACGATATTTAAGGTTCTCCGAGGCTGAGGCAATAGGGCCTCCCATTTCAAATTTCCGCCTTGGGAACCAATAGACGTCGAACAAACCAACAATCTCGCTAATTAATCTATCATTGAAAGACCCAGCACAGTCAGCTTACTTTTTAGACCCTGCCATTGGTGACTTAAAATCAGCAAACAGCGTGGATAAGCCAGCCCGCTGGGTTAGATCCGTATTCCATTGCTTGGCTCTCGCACAGACACCAAGATTTTGGCATACGAGTGTTTGCTTTAGAGCCCCTTATAAGCGCAGCTCTGCCCGTGTTCAACCATAGAATCAAACTTCACATCCATTTCAAGTTAAAACATTGCATCGGACCATGACAACGAAACCCTCGAGCGCCCCATGGGCAGACGAGCCATTTCACTTGATCACAACGCCGTCAAAGAGCTTGGATGTATGTGCTCACAGTCTTGCAGGAAGAACTGAATGGCACCGACTGACTGACTGCTCAGGAATCACTTGGTCATATTTACGGTGCCACTCAGATGGCACACGCGCATAATGTCATTATACGAGGGCTGAATGCTATCCTCCAGCAGGCCCCGTACGTGCCCATTGCCACGGACGAACACTTTAAAGCACAGGACGTCAAGGACCTCCTCTTCTACGTTCAGTCGTGGGTCAAGATGGTCCATCACCACCACTGGGTCGAGGAAACTTGCATGTTCCCAGAGATCGAGAAGTTTACCTGTAGGCCAGGATTTATGGGTGACTCGAAGCATCAGCACGAGCTCTTCCATGACGGGCTAGAGAAACTGCTTGCATATTCCTCAGCTATGACACCAGAGAAGTACCGGTGGCACGGGGCCGATGGCATGGAGAAAATATTCGACTCATTCAGCAAGGACCTGACCGATCACCTCTACGCTGAGATCGATGTCTTCTTGAGCATGGGAGACTTCGACAGCGCTGGGTTGAACAAGATATGGGAAAAGGCTGAGAAGGTTGCAAAGCAATCAGGGAATCTGGCGATGCTTGTATGTTCCCACCCAACTTTCTCTTACATGTTATGCATAGGACACCGGCAGGTGGGGTTCTAATTTGTCTGCTACAGTACGATGCCTTCCCCGTGGTGCTTGGCTGTGCCGACAAGACCTACGAAGGCGGCCATGACTTTCCTCCCTTTCCCTGGGTGTTGCCCTACCTAGTCAAGTACTGGTTCGCCGCGGGTAATGGAGCCTGGAGATTTAACCCATGCGACTGGTGGGGTCAGCCAAAGCCCCTGGAGTTTGGTCCACGTTGAGGTCCATGTAAGCCCAGAACTGATATTACAGGTAGATAACTATGGCCTATACCAATGATTAATGTATGCTCAAGCATGTCCACCTTACCCATTTAGCTATTGCAGAACATTTAAGACATAGATCCTGTCACTCATCAGGTCCATCCATCGGTTCATTAGACTTCGCAATCATCCGTGCCGTTAAATCGGGGGGCTCCTGAAAAGTAGTATCGAAAGGCCACATCGGCCGACGAATGCGTTTATGCCCTAGTCGCTTGATGTCTTGGTCCACACCACCTGGAGTGAGCCCAAGCATCCAGTCTGCAGCCATATCAAACAGTTCCGGCTCTAGGTATCCAATCTTAACGATCACTATATCCGTAGCACGAGGGTTCAGGTTGAGATCAGTAAAGTCACGCTCGTGATGGTAAGGTTTGCGAAGTTGAGTCAGAATCGCAAACACACTGCCAACCTGCAAGACTGCCTCGATTACAGCGTCCTTGTCGCCATGCTTGATCGAATGAACGCGTCCCGTCATAGTGATAGGACCGGCATGGATATGGTCCACTTCCGCTCCCGCAGTAACGGTAACATTAGCACCGACGCCTGCCTCAACCATTGTCTGGACAGCTTGCGGCCCCGGGACGCTAGCATATATAACTGTCGGCCCGGAAGGGTCCTTGAACTCAGATCGCTCAAGTAGCCGTGTCAGTCCCCAGGTCACATCGCCTGAACCGCCCGCAGTCGGGTTATCACCTGAGTCGGAGATGAAGAAAGGGTGGACAGGTGAGGCCAACGCAGTGTCGATACACTCTCGGAATGATGCTGTCGGTGCGACAAACTTGAAATCCTTGCGCGAGTCCCAGAACCTCTTTGCCAAACGTTCCGCCCCAGCAGCAATGGCCGTTTCATCCCATCCCGTGACAACAATAGAGCCGCGATTTCGAGGCTCGTCGGCCCAGGGGTATCCGACCCATATCGCGGCATCGATCACCCCCGATTCTGCCTCCACTTCAGGCACAGCCTCATAAAGACTCTTGGCCGGCTCTATACGCGTAGAGGTTTGCTCTCCGGGCAGTAATATGGGCACCGGAATCCATGCTTTGAGGAGTCGTACCGGACCTCCAGCGGTGTCAGAAGCCTGCGCAAGAAGGCCAACAAGGTTGCAACACGCTCGCTCTTTAGTATCTGACTCATCTACATGGGGAGCTGTCCGATAACAGGTTAAAAGGTCCAACTCGTGAGCTAGTTCTCTAGACACATTTCCATGTAAATCCATCGACGCCGACACAATGATATCAGGACCGATAACACCTCTGATCCGTCGCATAAGTTCAACCTCGGCGTCATCGATTTCCTCAACACACATAGCGCCGTGAATATCAAACCAGAGGCCATGAACGACCGTAGTCGAAATAATGTCGCCCAAACGCCCACAAATCTCTCCTGCCAGCCGCTCGAAGGCATCGCGTGTCACCATACCACCTGGTAATGCATGACCAATTAAAGCACCGTGCCATTCTGCTGCGTCGCCAAGTGGTGTGCCTGTTTGTAGGAACTTGTATTCATCGATAACCTCATTTCCCCTGCGGGGATGGAATGCAGGCGCAAGGGTTCGCGAGGGAGTGAAGGTAGACGTTTCACAGGCCAATCCTGCAACTGCAATGACAGGACGCTTGACCATGACTTCTTATAGGCTCAAAGTATTGTGTAAAAATTTGTAAAGAGTGTATAGAAGACTTCGCTGGGCTACGGGGGTTTGTTGATATTCTGTTGTTAGGTTAATTAGCCGGCGGCAATCCTCAACCCCGCATGATCCTTGATAAGTCCGTGAACCCGAGCCATAGCACCAGAGCTTCTACGGATACATAGTAGCTTTTCTGGGCCAGTCGTTTAAAAAAAGCTGGCTGGTTCAATCAAAGCGAATTATGTGTGTGTTACAAAAACGCTTGTAACTTGGAGATTCGGAGGAAATATATACTGTCAATCTATATTAACCCTGGGTCATATCACCGTCAAGGATACCAGTTGAGGTCGTACATAGCGAAGATTGGTTAACAGCATAAATAATGATTACAGGATCTCTGCAAGAGCCTTTGAAGAGGGAGGAACTTCGCGTATGCTAATACCATGCCCCCAGCGTTCTAACTTCTAACACACATATCCAATATGTCCGGAGCGGAACAGCTTTGATCCTTTGATGCCTAAAAGGGAATAGCGCTGAAACACACTTGCCCGAGGCATTAAGGCAACTGTCAAAGCCACTTTGAGTTCGAGTTCACTTGGAGATATTGAAAAGGAGATATTGAAGCACATCGAAAGCTGTGTTCGAGACACAAGAGTAAGTTTTCCACAGAATGCAGATATAATGAACACAGCAATCTGAGTGTCACTTATGACGGATAGAAAACATGGAGCACATCGAGCCAGGCTCCGCGTTGAGCGATTCGACCAAGGATGGATTGCGCAAGGATGTCACCGCACCTCTGTTAGAGATTGCTTGCTTCAATGAAGAGTCGGCTATTATTGCTGCCAGTGCTGGAGCTGATCGTATTGAGTGAGTCGTCTCTATCTTAGTCAAGAACGCGTAAGTTGAGGGACCATATTTGCCTCGAGGCAATTCAATGTACTCAACCAAAATACTCTATGCTTGCGCGTGCTCTGTTTGAAACTAGGGGCTAACACTATCAAGGTTATGTCGGGACTATGCATCAGGAGGCTTGTCGCCAGAGCCCGAGACTGTGGCCAGATTGAAATCTCAGATTTCCATCCCGGTCTATGTGATGATCCGACCACATGCAGAGAGCTTCTATTACAGCGACACGGACTTCGAGACCATGAAGCGTACAATGGAATCGCTCATGGAGAAAGGAGCAGATGGCTTTGTATTTGGTATTTTGACTCAGGATGCACCAGCGCAGGCTGTTTCTCGGATTGATGTGGCGAGAAACAAAGAATTGGTTGAGCTTGCACAAGGCAGGCCATGTACCTTCCATCGCGCGTTTGACCTGATACCGGAATCGAACTGGGATTTTGCCCTTGCCGACATCGTGGAGTGTGGGTTTACCTCTATCCTGACGAGTGGCCCGTCCGGTGGGTCGGCGATTGAATGTGTCGATCAACTAGACCGCCTGATACATGAACGACTTGTACAGGTAAAGAGACGTATGGAAGGGTATGATCGGTTGCCTCAGATCATTGTTGGCGGAGGTGTTAGAGCAACCAATATTAGAATGTTATGGGAGAGGACACGTGCTCCCGCATTTCATTCTGCTGCCCTTGCTCTATCGTCGATGGAGCTGGCCAGTGATGCTGAAGTAGAGGCGTTGAGGGCCGCCCTTAACCAAGCAGCATAAAAGCGGCAGTTAGGCCTAGGGCTGTCGCCCCTTTTGTCAGATTGTTATTTAGATAATACCTTATAGTCAGAATTAACTAATCAACAATTTCTCCTTGAAAAGTCCCTTAATAGGTACCTAGGGCACTTGATCGTTTCCTTTCCGATTTACTGATAGATTTACATTCTAAGGCCATCTCCCACTTGTGTAATCCATGTTTTTACAAGGTTATGTATAAGTTGTCTCTGTATAGTTTGGCTTTTTGCTTTTCATATGAATTTAATTGTTCTATAGACTTGGATTCATATATTTATAGTTTAATGCTATATTGTATAGCGTGCCTGGCTACATGGTAATATTGACCCTTGTTATTGTCTTTTCCATTTAACTGAACAATAATATGTATACTGCGGCTCGGATATTGTCCATTAGAACAGTGGGGGGAATCGAAAATTTGAATTAAAAAAAATTATTATTGGATATTAATAAGTCTAAAATATCAAGCTGTCGAGCGAAGCGAGGGATTGCCGCTTGTAAAGCGTTGAAAAGATTCAATCTAGCGCTTCGCAGACGACGGCAACCGTGGTAATTTAATGGGCACAATTAGGAGCGCAGAAATAACTCCGATAATGAGACATGATCCGAATCCTAGCCGTAATGCAGCCTCGTAGCTTTGCACTACCTGTTCCCTATATGGTTGGTCCAGCTTTGCAATGGCCTGGATTGAGGCCCGCGCCAGGGCAATGACCTCATCTTTGTGCAGCCCATGGACAAAGACATGGAGGCATCGTATGAGTGCATTCTGAACAAGGACGCTGCTGAGTGCGACGCCTAAGACTGTGCCTAGGCTGCGCCAGATGGTAAGAGTGCTCATGACTATGGCCTGCTCGTCTCGCGTAGATGTGGCAAGGACCGCCACAGCGGTAGTAGTGTACTGTAGTCCATTCGCAACAGAGTATGGAACTAAGGCGAGTAAATACATAGCAGCGGACAAGCCGCGCTGAATGCAGATGAGACATATGATAGTACACAGATACAGTGCTGCGGCGCCCACAAGTGGCCAATGTAGGCGGCGCGTCTTGGTGATTAAGAGCCCCGTCAAAGCACCTGTCGCAGATGATAGGATAGCCGGGAGCATAAGCCGGAGGCCAGATGAGGTGGCGCTGGTTAAAAGCACAGCTTGAAAGTATAGCGGCCTGTATCCATAGGACTGTGGTTAGCGTAAAAAGATTCTGAAGAGTGCATTAGAGAAGGAAGGACAACAACAACAACAATATAAAAAAA